>NC_041403.2:71074117-71216617 GCF_900747795.2 Erpetoichthys calabaricus | reverse complement strand
ATTTGTAGTTTATTATTTTTTTTAGTCATACCTTGATTTTATTGTATTTATTTATTTTTACACATTTTGAAATGCAGTGTTCTTACAAGCTTACCACGTCACGCAAAATTTAACGGTCATCAGAAGCATTTAATATGGTTGCATGGTATGATGAATACTCTAGCTTTTTGATAAAATTAAATTACTCTTCTGCACGTGTGCTTATGTTTCTTTTTGGTTAAGGAATTCTTTTTGTTAGTCTGTTGTTGACCTTTGCTGCAAATATTACTGAGTTTTGTCTTTCTCTTTGCCCTTTGGATTAGTTTGCTACCTTGTTTATACTTTTCTGGCTTTATGACCTCTTCCTTGTTATAAACCAAGACTTTTACCTTACTCCTCATTACAAGAACACCTCTTTTGCTTCCTGGTTATATCTTCAAAAACAATTTTCAGTTCAAGCCTCCAGTCTGTCTGAGCATAACAGCCAGGAGTACGAAGCCACTGACAAAACATTCTAAGTATCATTGACGCGCACAAGTTGCATGGCAGGTCAGTGTCCAAAACAGTGATTGACTGGAGTGGAAGGCTTTCTTTTCAAAAATAGTGAGCCAGATAGTGAGTGACAAATACATGATCATAACAGTCCTTAGCCTTCCTGGAAATACCTATAACGTAATACCAGGACAATGACACTACCCTATAATTTAACTTCAGATTCAGGGGGAGCAAGATGGTTTGCATCCTGCCCAAGGAACAATACAAGATCTCCTTCTCCTCAGGTGAAAATTTGTCAGTCTTACCGACACATTTTTTGTGGATTAGGAGGAGTCCTATGACTGCAGACCCAATATTTTCTTGGGATGGTGCTGAAAGAGACTGTGATGCATGCCACTCTCTGTATTTGCACAGGAATACCTGTGTTTTCATATCTGGCATTAAGTCAAGTGCATTTAAAATAGACATAAGACTACACAAATGATATTTCTTATCTCCACTGTTATTCTTAATATTCATGGACAAAATATCCAGGTAAAGCCAAGGTTTGGAGGGCATTGAGTTTAGGGACTAAAAGGTTACATCTTTGTTAGCAGAAGTCCTCCTGGCTACATTGAACTGTGAGCATTGCTGTGAAGTAGAGCTGCTCACGGCAAGTGTGACATGGCAGGTATAGGAAACATTTTGTCCTAGAAATCACGGTGTGTTTTCAGATCTTGATCATAAGTGACGATAAAGAAAATTCTAAAACTCACCAAAATTTCAGTGCAGCAACACTAATTTTGTAGGCATTGTACCAGAAGGGCGTTGAAATTTGGAAGGCACAGTAAGTTCTTAGATCTTCATCTCGGTGTACTTGCTTACCCTTACCTATGGTCATGCATGGTGACCAAAAGTATTAGGCCATGGATACAAGTGGCTAAAATTAGTTTCCAGTGCATTGATGCTAGGTGTCATCTTTGTGACAGTTTAAGGAACTTCACACTCCAATTTGAGAGGAGTCCATTGAAGTAGTTTAGGCATCTGGTTAAAATGTTTCTTTTTGTGCCTCCAGCAGGAGGTTCACTGATCACTTGGTGAAGATTCAGGACACTCTGGAGAGATTATGGGTACATTCATGGGCTATGGGAAATTTTGTAGTAACCATTTGTGACGCCGCATTTTCCCTTTTTGATTACATCTTGCCTGAAGAAGAGGCCTGTGTTGCCTCGAAGGCTTGCATATTGTTATCTTTTTAGTTAGCCAATAAAAGGTATCATTTTCCTTGGCTTTTCTCTACATTCATAATGGCTAACATGGTACAACACCCTAGTACTACTGTTATGTTCACAGACACTTCCAGTTAGAGGTTTGAGTACTTTGCCCAAACTTCTTGATTCATAAAAATCTAATTATAGCTTATTTGGTTTTTTATAAAAATGAAATGCAAAAGAAAGCCACTGAGAGTGCATCACATTATTCCAAATGTAAGATATCAGATGTCAAAAGCCATTTCTGGTTGAGAGGATTATTATTATTTCATTTCTAATATTGAAATGAGCTGAGCAGTCAGCATTATGTCACAACTAGAATTTGGATAACAAAGTTTTTTTCAAATAGTCCTCCTGGGACGGACCACTTGGAAAAGCATTCATGGGAAATTTCCCACTGGGAAGCTCATATTTCCCATAGTACATGAGCGCAGCATATACTGTATCTGTCTGCTGGCCTGAGATTACCTGGGAATTCCCCAGAAGGAGTGGAAGACTGTTGCTGAGGTTAGAGATTTCCCATCTTTATCTTCTACAACCTTCATAGTGAAACACAATCAGAAATGATTCTGTTAGAAAGTTAGAATTTCTACTTTGTGGGTGCTTAAATGATTTATTCTACTTGTGTCCTGGAGGCACATCGATATAGTGATAAGCACTGCTGCCTCACACCAGAGAGTTGAGGTTGGTCTTTGACCCAGACAACTTGAAGCATTGTCACATTCTATCTATATGCACAGGGATTTTCTTTGGTTACTCCAGTTTTCTCCTAAAGGATGTGTAAATTAGGTAAATTATTTGAGTGTGTGAAAATGTAGCTTGCGGTAGACTCCCACCATATGAAGCTGATTGCTGCCTTGATCCTTTTGGTGCTGGGATAGGATCTGACATTTTTGGACCCTATGATGGAAAATGCCATTTTAGTAAATAGAATATGTATCCTTCCATTAACAAACCTTTTGATTTATTGATGAATAGATTTCTTATTTTACTATTTTATAGTTGACCTACATCTATAGTGAAGTGCATGATCAGTCATCAGAGCTGACTAATTAGTTACTTTACTTTTTTGTAATTCACCCATATGGTCGGGTTAAAAGGTTTATTCAGCAGGAACTCTAAGTCTTTAGCCATTGTATGCCTTATTTGTTTTTCTCAATCAGCTGTTTAATTAACAGCTAGAATTTACTGCATATCCACACTTAAAGATTCTTTGGGACTCAGTAAAGATAAACATTGTATAAGCATTGTTTTTTATCTCTTTCTCTTATTTCTGGTTCTGCTGAATTTAAACTGTCATTGTCCCTTTTTATTTTTTGATATATGCTCGCATATATGGCTGTTCATTACGGCCTGCTCCAAATGTTCCCCAAAAGTGTACCCACCACAGAGTAATTTTCCTAATATTCTCCTCATTGGATTTCTCAATTTATGTGTAAAATTTAAAATCAATGCTGAAAGATCATAACAATAATAATAATTATTATTATTTATATTTATCTAGTGGTTTTCTAACCAACTCAGAGCACTTTACATAGACAGTTGGGAGCAACTTCAACCACCACTAGTGTGTAGCATCCACCTGGATGATGCAACAACAGCCATTATTGCATCAGTACGTTCACCACATATGAGCTCTTAGGAGGTGAAGGGTGAGAGTGATAGTTAGCCAATTAAAGACATGGGATGATTATGGGGGCCAGAATGGAAAAGGCTGTAATGGGCAATATAGCCAGGAAATTGGAAAATGACCTGCTTTTTTTTGTTTGAAAGATGCCCAGAAATCTTTTATGACCACAGATAGTCATGACCTTGGTTTTACATCTCATCCAAAGGACAGCACCAATTTTTAAGCACTCTGTCCCCATGACTGCAATGGCGCATTGGGATCTACACACTGACCACAGCCTAAACGCTCTCTTGTGGCCTCACCAACTCTTCTTCCAACAGCAAGCCAAGCTGTTCCTAAATGGTCTCCCATCCATGTACTGGCTTAGCTTCAGGTGGATGACCTGGTCTGAAGTGCAGGTGGTATAATGTGAATCCACATAGAGGAGAATTGTCAACAGCAGGTGGAATGAACCTGGACTGTTATCAACCACGGAGATGCCACACTGAGACAGGGGTTTAGGCAGTGATGGAAACAGGTAAACAGATTAACCACTAAGATCAGTAGTCACTTTAACAATATACTCTGGTTATATCTCTGGGGAGCAGGCCCATTTTATCTTTGGTTTCAATTCAGATTGATAAAATAAATATGAGAATATAAGATTTCAAGATGTTTTCTTTTTATCTGTAGTTCATCTCTCAACACTCCCAAACCTGCCATTAGGTGGGATTGCGATGCCGACACAGTAAATAACATACTGCAAATGTCTTCCACACCTGGCTAGTCAAGTGTTGCTACATTATACCTTACTAAGATTTACTTTATTGTATTGGACTCAGATTGCTCCACAAAAGCACCTCAGCTACACATTTTTTCTACTTACAAAGTAGTAAGAGGATAGTAGAAGAATGATGTGCATATCAGTCCTTCCATCTATCCATCCACTTGTGCTGATTTTAGGAATACTGTGGCCATATCTTCTTATTATAGTAGATCAGTAATTGCAATGAACAAATTAGAACGAACCCATACTTTCACATTGGTAATATTTCTTGCTATGTTGGCCAACTTTGCCAGAGGACATTAAGTTCCACATCCCATGCTTACAAGTGCTAGACTTTCCCTGCTAATGACACATCTCTTTGTCCTTTGCTATTAATTAAACCATAGACTGTGAACAGGAAGAAAAAAAAAAATGAGGAAAAGTGAGCGCCTTAAAGCCTCTACACGGGCAAGTATTAATTTGTCTTTACAGCTTTTTCATTTCTGTCACTGAAAGTTTGTAACGCTTACATTGACATACAAAATTAAATTATATTACATGCAAAAGGCATGTGATTCTGAGAATGAAACTCTGAGCACAGTTCCAAGCGTGAATGATGCCAAGCTGACCAAATTGCAAATAAACCTTTGTTTCGGAAAGACAAGCTTACCGTATTCTCATTTCTTCTATTATATGTCACTGGAGAAGCTATCGTTTACCCCTAGGCTTCTGTTCCTCTCATTTTCTAACAGCCAGCCTGTGCAGCCAGGGGTAAATTGGACTCGGTTTAATTAAAAGAAAGAAAGGGAGAGCGAGTGAGAGAGAGAGAGAAAAAAAAAAAAAAACAACAGCCCTGAAATGAAAAACTGTATTTAAAACCTTTCAGAAAAGATAGGGATCATGCTTATCAAAACAATCACTGGGTAGCACAATTGTTCATCAGTGCTGGCAATCTAAATTGACCCTTGCAGTTATGTTGCTGGCTTAGTAGACCTTAGGAATGCAAGCTTATTCTCGCTGCTAATTTTCCGCAGCCAAAGATATTAAGTGAGCTCATTCTAACCCTGGAGTCTCCTCAAGCAGATAGAATTCCGAGTTAATGATGATTTGGGGATGATTTCTTCTTTTTTAATGCAGAGAAGCCAGTGGACAGGGAACTTGGATCTAGTTGCACATTTACATTTTTCAGCTTAGTTTGAAAAGGATTATTTAATCTCATCAAATGGAATTAAGTTCAAAGGCACGTTGTAGGTGTAAGAGTTTCTAGAAATGTACAAAGAGACGATGGCAGGTTCTGGTGTGTGTGTGTGTGGGGGGGGGGGGGGGGGGGGGCATGGTGGGGTTGTTGACTGGTGGTTGCTAGGCGTACTCCCATTTTAAACTAATTTCTGATCCCCCCCTTTAAATCTCTGTTTGTATGCATCTTAGAAAAAAATGAAATTGACATTGTATAGTTTTTTTGTTTTTTATATTTGGTGAACTGGCTGTAAGGCAAAATCTAATTATTTTTAACAAGCTTGTTGCCTAATCACACTGTGACAATGTTGCCCAGTGCTATATTTCTTTTGAGTATTTATCATAGCTTTTTGTGTAAACGTTTCACATTACCAGCCTGTGGCTGGTAACATAAAAAATTTACCAGTGAAACTTAATTCTTGCCAGCCAGCAATCAGTTTTCACTCGCCATTGTTCCAGATGATGGAAAGTAGCACCACAGGGGCTTTGTGTTTAGTTTTTTTTAATATTTAGTTTCAGCTGTATCTCCTTGTGCCTGCATATTATATAAAGTTTAAAATCTGTGTTTACTTCATATTGCGAAGTTGAAAGAAGTGACGTACATTGTGTGCTTTCCAACAAACAGTATCTACATCTGAAGCCACCATCATAAATCTTGATGTTTATTCATTTTCCTTGTGTTGTTGTGCAGACTCTTCTCAGTGTTATGTTGTATCCCACATTGCGTTTCTGCTGATTTGTTAAAACACAATGTTTTAATCTCTGTCCATTTACTAGTAGGAGGGAACGTATGTATTATCTCGGCTACTTTATTGTGAGAAGAAAATGGAACAAGTGACTTGCTATGTAGTGGTGCCTTTGTGTATATACTGTACTTAATATTTACTCACTGATTAAGATTATAAATGTTTAAACACTTCTTTTTATGATGATATTTTAGAGACTTGGATATAGCTGTCAAGATAGAGACGGAATGAGGTGTTTGATTTCTACTGAGTGTACAAGACTTAAAGCTGACTTGAGTCAAAATAGAAAAAAGATTTTGATGTGGGCTCATTGATTATGGATTTTCCCCCCACCCCTCCTGAATCCCCCCCCCCCCCCCCCCCCAAATCACCTGTGGACAATTTTTGGCACCCATTTTTGATTGATCTGCTATTTTTTCACTTTAATTGACAACAGGTGCAGCAGTTTGCAGTTTCTGAGCCACAACATTTAATATGAAACATACGGACCTAATGAATTAATCGAATCAGCTTCTCCAAACATTTGTTTCTGTTGAAGAACTAATTTTCCAAGATGCTTTGCTTCATTGGTCTCAGCTGAATAAATGTGTAAAAAAAGCTTTAATAATGTTTGTTTCATGGAATGTTTAAAAGAATAATTATTTTTAATAACTTCAGAAAACCTTATGGCAGAATTTGTTTTACTATCAATGCATAATAGCCAGTTCAGATTTTAAAAGAAAATATTGTCCACAAAGTCATCCTTTTTTTTGGAAATAAAAATGGAAGACCTTTTATACATTGTATATTATTATGTTTTACATTTCTGCCATGAAATTAAAATGATGATGAGTACTATTTTTGTTGGTGGTGTTATTTTAATGTCATTATTGTAATTCATATATTCATTTCCACAAATAGATTTTCCATTATTTGGTTTTACGGATAAATTTCTATTAACATTATTAGTATTTTAATGTCATCTTACAATATTTGTATTATTAATATTTTTTCATTATTATTATTGTTATTATTTTTATGGTCATTGTTTTGATCACATATTCATTTTCTGAAATAAATTTTCCATTATTCAGTTTTGCAGAGCTTTTCTTAATATCACTATTATAATTTTATTCTATCAATGCATTTTATATAGTAGCTTTTCACATTATTATTATTATTATTATTATTATTATTATTATTATTATTATTATTATTGTAGCTGTTGTTGCTGTTAATGCTCTCTTGTTTAGGTGCCATATGTGTTTTCTGTGAGTAGTCCAGTTTCCTCCTGGAAACTTGAAACCACATGTGAGCGAGTCCTGCAATGGACTGAGGCCCCAGCTACAATCAGGACTGATTATGTCTTGTGTCGGATGTGACCATGAGAAACCAGCTCACCATGACTCAGTAATAAGTAAAGTAGATCAGTCATATTAACAGGTGAATGAATTATTAATAGTAGTAGTAGTAGTAGTGGTAGTAGTAGTGGTAATAGAAGGGTTATTATTATCATAATCATCCTTCCATCCATCTATTCATTTTTGGAGCTTTTTTTCTCCTTTTTTTATTATTTACATTTTTTCATTTGTCTGCATGAATTTTCTTTTGGTACTTTCATGAACACCTACAGCCCCAAGTTATCGGTGTAAGGTTACTCTAAATCAACACCATACCATTCATTCAGTGTATGCCCTGTTTTGGATTCTGGAATCCCCTCTGGAGCTAAGATGGACTATGTGCCCAGCATTGTCAAGATCTCAATGATCCTGTAACAGAAACAAGTACCTCTTATTTATATTATTATTTCTCTTGTTAGGTTTTCTCCATTGATATTTAACCCATGAGTTAGATACAAAAATCAGTGTAATTGTGCTTGGTATACAGCATTTTAGAAAACATAAATTCTTAATAGTAAATTTGACACATAAACATGCATTAAATGGAACACCTCATCGGTCCAAAGCTTCCTAATTTTATAAATGTATGAGCGTGTCCTGCTATGAACTTTCATCCCATCTAGCATTTCATTTCCAGCTAGTCCTAAGTTGTGCTGATATGGGTGTTAACTCTAACTGACTCTGACGTACAAAAGCAGGTAGAAAAACAATGTCTTGTATGGATAATCCTTTAATTTACATCCTTACTTTATGAAGGAATAATTATTTTAATTAATCAAATAGGCAAAAATAAAATAAAGATTTCTACAAAAGGTATTTTGTTTCCGCCCTATCAAAATTCTTGAAATTCTTATTTATTTAAAATGACAATGAAAAACTTAGCTCAGAAGTAATAAAGGTTAAAAATGTTGCATGATAATAATGATGGTGATTATTTTAATATTTAACAGTTAAGTAACTGCCTGCTTAATTATTCATCAAGTCCAGCTGCAAGAGTTAAGCAGGTGCTGCTACTTTCTTTCTCGTAATACACTTTTTCTTTTAATAATTCATGAAACATCAAAGAGGGACCTGCGATTAACATGAACCTTTCAGTAACTCTGAAGGTATAAGAAAGCCTTTAAAAATGTATGTCACAGGGGTCTCTCATTTTTTTTTCTTTCAAAACAACATTAAATAGAAATGATTAATTTCTTGATTTGAAAAGGGTAATCTAATCAAGCTTTCACGTCACCCGCAGACTTACACCTCGGACAATTGAGCAGCAGCAGCAGCAGCAGCTTCCCGGACAATTCTTTCATGCCGCTAGCCCTTGTCGTTCCGATAACCCCTACAGCAACTCGAGGTAACCCCATTCCACATTCTTACTTTTACGCAAAGGCTTGTAGTTAAGTATTCAGAAAAGAGAGGAGTCAAATGCTTTCATGATTGATTGGCAAATTAAGCATGACTACTAAGGAACAAGTCTAAAAGGCAGTAAAAACAATAACATTTATTTTAGCTGGCTCAGATATCAGCCCAGGTGCCTCATGAATGGGGAGCATGATTAAAAGAAGAAAATGAGAACCGGAGAAAGGAAGGCAGAAATATAGATGAACAAGCTGAAAAAGCCATCTCAAAGATCCTTAAATTACCACTTATGCCTTAATGAATGCAGTTGCTATTCAGAACCTTTAACGTGCATTTTGGGCAGTCATCAGCTACTCTCATCTCATGGTTTGCATCCAAACTGTGTTCTGGTTTAGAGGAACTTTAAAAAAGTCGTAAAATTTTATTTTGACTTTAAATCACTTAAGCGTATCTGAAAACATAGCCTGTGAATACAATATCAAAGTTCATAATAGAGCTGCATGTTAAGCCTATGCTCGTTTATCTGAGTAGAAATCTCTCCTGTATAAGCTTGTTTATAAGTTTTATCTTTAGGTATTGGAAAGGCAAACTAGAGATTTGTCAAACAACTAAGTTCATTTTTAACTGCATGTGTAGGCATGAAATATTTTTAACCTCCACAGTGCTTAGAGTACAGGTTCAATTCCAGTCTTCGATAGCATGTCCTTCTCAAGTTCTAATGGGGTTTCCCCATGGAATCAAAGTTCTTCTCGGAAGTGAAAAGCCATGACACTATCTTATAATTGCTCTTGTGTTAGTGTCGGACTTTGTTTGCCTGTATTTTACAATGAACTGACATCCTTTTCATGCCTTGCTGCTGGGATTGGTTCTAGATCCACACTATCTAGAGTTAAATCAGATAGATAGATAGATAGATAGATAGATAGATAGATAGATAGATAGATAGATAGATAGATAGATAGATAGATAGATAGATAGATAGATAGATAGATAGATAGATAGATAGATACTTTATTAATTAAATCAGTTACACCTTATGCATTCATTTTAGTAGCATTGCCTGGAAAGGTTTGTATGACTGGGTTAACATAATCCATCCATCCATCCATCCATCCTCTTCCGCTTATCCGAGATCGGGTCGCGGGGGCAGCAACTTGAGCAGAGATGCCATGCCCTGACTTCCCTCTCCCCGGCCACTTCTTTTAGCTCTTCTGGGAGAATCCCAAGGCATTCCCAGGCCAGCCGAGAGACATAGTCCCTCCAGCGTGTCCTGGGTCTTGGGTTAACATAAATCAGTTTGAATGTCTTCAGTTGTTTATCTTGATTAGATTGTTTATTAAAGCCCCACTAAAATTAGATTTAAAAATACACTCGAAGCACTGTATCTCTGCTATTAACTGGACTATCGAATTTTAATCCGTTTTGTCACATTTGGATTTCTTATAATTCATTTGCAATTTTGAAAGGTCTCATTTCAGTTTTTATCTATTGGAGCAATGATGTTTCACATGCACCACTTGGTGCAGTTGGTGATGTGACGACAGTCACCGGGTTAGTTAAGATTGAGAATTTGTGGACACACCCTCTCTGACATTTAAATAAAAATAAAAGAAAAGACTCATAAATACAGAAGAGTTAGAGGTACAGTATATCTTTAAGAAGTTCTGGTTCAGAACTATTACATATCATGACGATGATTCTTACTTTGCCCCTATATAAAAGTTTATTTGATTGGTTGACCCCACTAGTGTTTTTGTTTCTGGTTTAGTGATTACAAAATCTTCCACTCAGAAAAACAAAGCCAGAAATAGGCTTTTCTAAAAAGGTGCACTCATTGGTTAAAAACTAATTTCACAATTTCAAAACCTCCAATAACCAGGCTTGAAGTTGGCTGGGGTAACGGCACCTCTCGGTTTTTCAGAGCTGAATACCAGCAGTGAGTGGTACATACTGGCAGTGTGTGTCACACATAATGAATCACAAACCACCAAAATCTGATACGTGTATATTTTCACACTCAATATTTCAAGGGGATCCAAATCTCTGATGTAATGTCTGTTTATCACAGAGCGAGAAACTCCAAGGAGATATCCTCCCCATTACGAAATCAGACTTATACAGAGAGTACCAGCACTTCTGTGTCTTCACTTGAGGCGCTGCCAGTAACAGAACTTAAAGGAGGGAGCACAGCAGTAATATCCTTTGCCATAGTACTATTTATCTTCCAATAGGAAATCAACGTAAGATTTTATTTTATATAGCTTACCTGCCTGAGTGTAATGAAAATGATTGCCTGCCTACACAACTAGTTCCTGCTATGCACAAAGAAACACTATGCGCACCAGCACTGGGAGTCAATCACTTTATGTTAAAGTGATACCGTCTGCCTCTCAATTTGCAGTTGGTCCAAAATGCTGACAGTCTTACTGTGTCTCAGTGACTCTTTCATTGAAAATGGCTGACAAGACATCACACTAGTGCATTTGTTTACACACTCAGCAACAGGTGAATGCAGGACACTGGTTGTCACAATGGTGTCAAGACTGTAGGGCCATCTTAAAAGCCAAAATATAACTGGAGATCACCAGTTACACAAAACAACAAGAAACAATAAACAACAACAATTTATTTCTTGTATACCCCAAAATACACACAAGGAATGCCTCAATGGGCTTTAACAGGCCCTGTTTTTTGACAGCCCCCCAGCCTTGACTTCCTAAAAAAAAATTCTTGTAGGGAAAAATATGGAAGAAATCTTGGGAAAGGCAATTCAGAGAGAAACTCCCTTCCAGGTAGGTTAGGTATGCAGTGAGTTTCAAAACTGGGGTAAATACAATACACAAAACAGAATACAAGTAATCATCTTCACAGAGCTAGATGGGCAATCTATCATTGCCACACTACATCTTGCCTGAAGTAGGGGCCTGAGTTGCCTCAAAAGCCTGCATATTGTAATCTTTTTAGTTAACCAATAAAAGGTGTCATTTTGCTGGACTTCTGACTACATTGCCACCTCAGAAATACAATAAAATAGTATAAACTACAAGGCAAAATGCAAGAATAGATTATACCATTCAATATATACAGAATTATCACATATGTGGATATAGATTTGTTCAAATACATCAAAAACAAAGTAGAAACTAATTGCCATAAATGAAAAACAACAATTATCTGTCCATCAGCTAATTGTAGATCTACTGCCAGATTGTAGAAAAGGAATCAGACAAGCCAGGCAGAGGATCTCAGCCAACTAGCTACCTTCCATCTACTGGCCATTCTATATCAGAGTCAGTGCTGGGCCGGCCAGTCTAATGAAAGGACCCTTCTACCTGATGATTCTAATGCTTCTTTGTCTTAGATGACTTTTCCATAGGTAGGTAAACAATTTGGCAGTGGAGCAGTGGCACAAAGTCCGACATGAGAATACAGAGAAGAGAAACAGAATAGGTGAGGGTTAGTAACAGTTTCTAAATATCGTATTACTTATATTTCAGAACTAATGACTAACCACAGAGATGCCGTATCCACAGCTAATCAGCAGCTCTACTCGGGGTATGCTAAACTGAAGTAGTGAGTCTGCAGGGGTACGTCTTACATAATTTACAAATAACTTAAGATACTTAGTGATAACTCTCATGTATACTCAAACAGCGGTCAGTCCTAACATATAAGTTATATGGTAACAACAGACAGATCACATTTTGTTCTTCTTCTTCACATTGTGATTTAATACTATTTCTTAAAAATATATAATGCAAGTTGTACCATTTTGCAAGTCCTGTTCTCATTAGTACATTTAGACCTCCTCTTTGGAGTTTTGAGGTAGATAGCATTTTACCGTTAATCACACATATTGTCTAAGTTTTAAATATTGAAGCAAAGACAGACCTGCTTTTTATTTTTGAAAGTGTCTTACACTCAGGACATTACACATTAGGACACACAGGAAGCCTCAATTAATAGGTCAGAACTTAAACAGGCTGTGCATTCTTCGTTTGTTTTTTTTATTATGTTTTGATGATATTTAATTATAGTGTATATTTATAGTCATTTATCCCCTTCCATCTCTCAAGTTTATCAACATTGCCTGTTCCTTATGAATTACTTACTCTAAAATAGTATACTTTTGTTTCCTCTCTTGGGGTTTATATGCAAGAAACTTCAGGTTAAAAGTTGACCAGGAGCTGAGGCTTGTAGTTGGTAAATCTTCCTTCTGCCCTTTAAACCTCTCAAATGTTTTTTTTAATTGCTGATAAATTTGTTTTATTTTGCCAGACTGGTGTACTTGTGACAATAAAAACTGTAGGTTTAAAAAATACTATTTTAATGGAAAGGATATGAAAAATGTAAACTGATGCTTTCTCAGGGAGTTATTTATTCCTTAGTTACTTAAAATGGATTCTTCATCTGTCATGAACATGTCAAACATATAGTTGTTTTATTTTTTTTAATAATATTATTCATATGTTATTCTAACATGTAAATATGGTTTATAAGACTGCTGGGATTAGCTCAGGGCCCTGCAACCCTAAATAAATAAAGCTAGTTTGAAAATGTTATGCTATTTTGAGGTGAAAAATAACTTGTTAGTTTTTCTACTTATTTGTTAATGTGCATGCCCCTGTCAGCATAGACGATAGGTCTCTTACAATCCTGCGTTGGAGGGGTAGTTTCAGAAATGGATGGATGGATTGTTGCTAAATTTATAAGGTATAATTTCAATGGGGTCAATGGGACTTTCTTGTGATCTGGCTTTGTTTAGATACAGCCTGCCAGTTGATCAAATTCTGCCTACTTTCATTTAGTGAAAGATCATTTTTCATTAACTGCAGCTATATTTAAAAGCATGAAAACTCTGCAATCTTTTCTTTGTTATGATAATTGTTTTTCTTGCTAAATAAGTAAAAACAAGTGTATAGCATACATTGCTTTATGTCAAAGGTAATTATATCACCATACTGTATTCAATTCACATTTTTAACCATTAGATTGTACCAGAATGTAATAGATTAGGATATAAAGTGAGAACAAAAGATGATTTGTCATGTGAATAATTTTACCAATATTATCATATCATGATATTGAGGTTGGAAGTGGCATGGTGCCACAGTGGATAGTACTGCAGTATCACAGTTCCAATATCCTGGGTCTGAATTCTGCACCGTGTCATTGCGCATCTGCGGTCTGCATACTTTTCCTTTGTCAGCATAGCTTTCCTTCTGAGTATACTAGTTTCCCTTTTACATGCCAAAGATGCAGGTTAGGTGAAATATTCTTCTTTTTCTTTATTTTTTCCCTACTTGCATGCAGGAGTGATGTGTTTCGTCAACCTTCTCCATAATCAGCTCAGTCCTGCCCCTTCTAGAAGTCCAGTCAGACCCTTGTCCATCAAGTCATCTTTTACTTTATCTGTTGTGATGGATGGCCGGCCAAATATTCCGGCCCACACCTCCAGGCCACCAGATGGAGCCCTCCCAGCAGCATGGAAGTTCCCCGAATTCCAGCAGGGCCTTATGGTCCTTGTAGTTTTTATAAACAGCCCTGCTGGATACCATGGGGACCACCAGGAGCCGCTGTAGGGAGGCTTGCAGAGTGCTACGTGCCCTATAACCCGGAAGTGCGTCCTGATCACATGACCGGAAGGAACGGCGTGCTTCCGGGATGAAGAAAAGGACTTTTTACCTGACCCGGAAGTGATAGCGAATCATGGACTGTAGGGTTGGAACCACTTCCGGGTCAGGGGATATAAAAGGACTGTGGGAAAGCCCAGACACTGAGCTGAGCTGGGAGGAAGGGTGGCTAAGTGTCTGGGAGAAGAGGATTGAGTATTGAGTATCGTGTATTGATTATTGAGTGTTGTATGAGTAGTGTGGAGTGGAGGGTTCTTAGTGCACGTTTTTGTAATAAAAATAAGAAAAGTTATACTTTTACCTGGTGTTAAGCGTGGTACCTGAGGGTTCAAGGGAGCACTAGCACCCCCTACTGCTACACTGGCATAGCCGGCAGGATTCTCTGGCCGTCGATTTGGCAGAGGACCTGTTTAATAGAAATTGTGTGGGCAGAAAACCCTAAGAAGGTCACGCTCGAACGCACGGAGGTAGAAATGCCACACTATAATAAGAATGCTGCGATTGTGAGCCTTGCTAGACCTCGGAAGACAATGGGGAAGAAATCGGGCAAAAAGAATGGGCATTCCCAAAAGAATCAAGCCCTACAAGAGGCGGCGACCGTGTGGACATATGTGACGGGCAGTGAGGAAGACAGGGCGCTGATTAAGGCCGAGCAAGCCCGAGCGGCGCGACAGCAGGAGTGCTGTCAGAAATCGGACATGCCGGACTGCCTAAAGGAACTTGGAACATGCCATCAAAAGCCGGAGGTATGTGCCAAGAAAACACCCGTTGCGCCGGGACCTTTCTTTAGTTGTTTTGCAGAGGCCTGTCGGCGTGAATCGGACTGTGAGATGGACACATACCTCATACCCAGGCAAGATGGCCGCAATAGCGAGGAGGCGAGCCTATCTAGGAGTCTGCAAGGGAGACACCTATTCGTCGACGGCAGTCACGTGGACTATCCTGGGGCAGGCTGGGTATACCGTCAGCAAAATACGGCGTCACCTGACCAGGAAGAGACCTGCTTATTCGCAGAAGCGGGTCTCATGATTTCGCCGGAAGGATGTCGGGAAGAAGGTCAACATCGGTCCGTCAGTGAGGTCATTTATTCCACGACGGATCCGAACTCCCGGAAAGGGAAGGGGGAGGCGAGCGAAGCAGCGCCACTCAGAAATAAAGATAAAGAGGAGCGGGATGTGACTGAATGGTCTGCCGTTAAATTAAAAAAGGCAGATCACAGTCGGCCGGTGGCGGCCACCCGACCCTCGGAAAACTCCAATTCCCAAGAGCCTGTGCGTAGCCCAACTGAGCACGTGCCAGGAGTGGACATGCCCATTGGCTCCCGGCTGGAAGGTAAGGCAACTGACGATTGTAGCCTGCCTCAGGCCGAATTAAATAACTTTGTGGGACTGCGGGATCTCAAGAAGTTACTCGAGCCCGTAAATAGTTTCTTCCAGGGCTTGACGGAGCTGAAGAAGCAAATGGAGGAGTTGGGAGCAACAGCCGAGCCGACGCTGAAAAGACTGGTGGAATACCTACGCCGATTGGGTCGAGAGGCTCCCGTTATGATTGATGCGGTGGTACAGGTGAGTGGAACTGGTACCGTACAGCATATAGGGACACAGTGTGATTCGGGGCCACGGTTAATAAGTAGCGGGTGCCAAATCACTGCGTGCCCAACAATGGAGTGCGGAACGCTAACCGAGTGGTCGGAGGAAGGACCGATCGAGCCGGGGCAGCTGGATGGTGCGGCTTCTCTGAGCGATTCAGACCTCAAGACCCCGACCCGTGGTATAAGCGAGTTGACTGTGGTGACAGAAGGGGCGTGGGTAGCGCCGATCGAACCAGTGCAGCTGAAAAGTAATGTCACCCGGAGCGATGCGGTGCTGATGACGCTGCCTCCGAATAGACGAAGGTCGACGGGCGTGCAGACAGAAAAGGGGCTCTCTTCTTCTAATAGAGAGACCCAAACTGTGCACAAGCCCCAGAGTAAGCAGGAGAACCCGAAAATAAAACGCGGGTCTCCTGACAAATCAGAAAGAAGGGCTGAGAGCACTGAGGCGGCCATAAAACCTCCCTCGGCGGAGAAAAGGGTGGAGACAGGATTGACAGAGTTCCCGAGATGTTTTCAGTCTCGCGGAGGAAGACAACCAGGAGGGCGACAGATTTGCTATGACTGTCGACGGCCGGGCCACGTATGGCGACGTTGTCCTCGGAGGACAGGGGATCGGAGGGACGGCCGGTACACTGTTCCCCCTAGGTTCTCTGGGGAAGCTAGACAGTGCAGCCAAGGCCCGACTGACGGGTACTCCTAGAGGAAGACGTCCCTCGCGGGGCTGGATGCTCCGCCCCAGAGGTCTTCGCTAAGGGGAGGGAACTGTGATGGATAGCCGGCCAAATATTCCGGCCCATACCTCCAGGCCGCCAGATGGAGCCCTCCCAGCAGCATGGAAGTTCCCCGAATTCCAGCAGGGCCTTATGGTCCTTGTAGTTTTTATAAACAGCACTGCTGGATACCATGGGGACCACCAGGAGCCGCTGTAGGGAGGCTTGCAGAGTGCTACGTGCCCTATAACCCGGAAGTGCGTCCTGATCACATGACCGGAAGGAACGGCGTGCTTCCGGGATGAAGAAAAGGACTTTTTACCTGACCCGGAAGTGATAGCGAATCATGGACTGTAGGGTTGGAACCACTTCCGGGTCAGGGGATATAAAAGGACTGTGGGAAAGCCCAGACACTGAGCTGAGCTGGGAGGAAGGGTGGCTAAGTGTCTGGGAGAAGAGGATTGAGTATTGAGTATCGTGTATTGATTATTGAGTGTTGTATGAGTAGTGTGGAGTGGAGGGTGCTTAGTGCACGTATTTATAATAAAAATAAGAAAAGTTATACTTTTACCTGGTGTTTAGCGTGGTACCTGAGGGTTCAAGGGCGCAATAGCGCCCCCTACTGCTACACTGTCCACCTCTGCTTTGGCTGCCCCTGCTTTTTCTTATTCCAGACTTTCCTTCTCCTCACTCTTTTGCTCACATATGCATTGTCTCTCTCACGTGTACATGCCATTTCTACTTTTGATCTACCCCTGGTTGCTTATGCTTACAGTGATCCCTCGCTGCATCGCGCTTCGCCTTTCGCGGCTTCACTCTATCGCGGATTTTATATGTAAGCATATTTAAATATATATCGCGGATTTTTTGCTGGTTCGCGGATTTCTGAGGACAATGGGTCTTTTAATTTCTGGTACATGCTTCCTCAGTTGGTTTGCCCAGTTGATTTCATACAAGGGACGCTATTGGCAGATGGCTGAGAAGCTACCCAACTTACTTTTCTCTTTCTCTCTTTTGCGCTTTCTCTGATCCTGACGTAGGGGGTGTGAGCAGGGGGGCTGTTCGCACACCTAGACGATACGGACACTCGTCTAAAAATGCTGAAAGATTATCTTCACGTTGCTACCTTCTGTGCAGCTGCTTAGTGAAGCGACATGCTGCAAAGTGCTTCGCATACTTAAAAGCTCAAAGGGCACGTATTGATTTTTGCTCTCTCTCTCTCTCTCTCTGCTCCTGACGGAGGGGGTGTGAGCTGCCGCCTTCAACAGCTTTGTACCGGCGGTGCTTCGCATACTTAAGAGCCAAACAGTCCTATTGATTTGTTTGCTTTCTCTGTCTTTATGACAGTCTCTGCTCCTGACGCACTCTCCTTTGAAGAGGAAGATATGTTTGCATTCTTTTAATTGTGAGACAGAACTGTCATCTCTGTCTTGTCATGGAGCACAGTTTAAACTTTTGAAAAAGAGACAAATGTTTGTTTGCAGTGTTTGAATAACGTTCCTGTCTCTCTACAACCTCCTGTGTTTCTGTGCAAATCTGTGACCCAAGCATGACAATATAAAAATAACCATATAAACATATGGTTTCTACTTCGCGGATTTTCTTATTTTGCGGGTGGCTCTGGAACACAACCCCCGCGATGGAGGAGGGATTACTGTATTCTTATTTCTTATTCTGTCATTCTTTGTAACTTCACATATCCATCTCAACATTCTAATTTCAGTCACATCCAATGTCTTCTCCTGCACTCCCTCCACTCCCCATGACTCAGGTCCATACATCATTACTTATCTTAACACTATCTTAAAAAATAACTACCCTTAACCCTTACCTTGATTCTTCAGACATTCAATTCTCCAGATGTCTTGTTCGAGTGTTCCATCTAAATTGAACTCTGTGAGTTATTTCTGCATCCAGTTCACCATCTTGGGCTACTAATTTAAATGTATCAATTTTTTAAATAGCTCTTCAGGCAGGATTACGTTTGAATCCTGATGATACGTACACCTCCTATATTCTGTCTTCTTCCTATTTTTTGTCAACAATCTTTCTTCCAAAGCCCTTCTCCATTCTTCCAAATTATTCTCCACTTCTTCCCTCATACATATCCTGAACAATCCCCAGGTACTGCTCTGGAACTCCTTTCTCTCTCATGCACCTCCACACCTCTTGAAGTGGCACCCTATCATAAGCCTTCTCCAAATCAATAAACACCATATGCAAGCCTTTCTGTTTTTCTAGATGCTTCTCTACAGTACAAGCTGTCTCAATGCAAGGATTGCATCAGTTGTTCCTCTGCCTGGCATACAACAAAATTACTGCTCCCCTATGGTGGTCTCTTCCCTGAGTTTTCTCTATATAACTCTTAGTGCTGATCCAAAGCCTGGATAAATAGAGAGATTTTATATCAGAAAGGACATATGGATGTAAAATTTTAGTCAAAACTGTTAATGATGAAATCAGTGAAGGTTAGGTGAATTAAAAAATTTAAATTGACCCTGTCTGAGATGGGTGTGCTCATGAGTGGGCATTGAAATGGAGTGATTTTGTATCAAGGGCTGTTTCTTGTCCTATGCCTGATGCAACCAAATGGGACCTGGCCTTTCATGACCATGACTTGGTTTAAGTGGATTTAAGAAGCAGCATTACATGGAAGGTAGGATCCAAACATGGATGGAGAGCTAACCCATTGTAGGGACCACTCATATATATATATATATACACACACACACACACATACAGACACACAATTCCAATTTAGAATCATTAATTAACCCAATACACATCTTTGCCTTTAGTAAGGATAACCGGAATACCACAAGTATAATACTGTATGAGAATGCCAAAGATGTTCTGAGCCTGGTATTTGGTGAACCAATCAGCATACAGAAATGTTAATAATACTAAGAGTGTAAAATGAAGTTCAGAATCATCCAATAATGAGTTAAAGTCATCTTTCCATGAGGTTGGAGTCAGGCCTAAGAATGCTGATTCTTTCCAAGCAGCTGAAAAAAGTCCAAGAAAATTCAAAGACTGAATGAAGTGATTTTAGTGTGCTACCCAGAACACTACAGAAACCATCTTTAATGATGCAGCTATAAGAAGATCATATTAATTCGGAAACATTTAGAAATGAAAATAAAATATGCTTAAGCAGATAACTAGTACAATTACTTTTAATTGGCCGTGGCCTCAAAAAGTGGAAAACTGCAGAGATTTATTGTCTCAGTGAAGCGTGTTATTACCGTCTGACCACATCCGGCAGACAGAGTTGCTTTGGCTTTTTTCTATAGTGTGTACTGTATGTTTAAATAAGAACGGGTGCTTATTGTATGATATTTATTAATGTTTCAGATTGCAAAAAATTAATACAAATATGTTCCATTAAAGACTAATAATCAGTCATGGACACACACATAAGGTGGGTGCTTTGTTTTTGTGAATTGCCTAACCTCTCATCAAACACCCTGGCCCAATGATTAAAAAGACATGGAAACTGCATTTGCTGCAGAGAAGGCAGCAATTGGCAGCTTGCAAGGCAAGAGTGGCAATGGGCAGCTGCTACTTGACGATGAAGGCAAAGATCCATATTAATTATATCAGTATAAAACTGAGATATTTAACCTTCTGGTGGCCATCTTGATTAACAGAGTTCATACATATGAAAGGCACAAAGATAGAAAATGATTACATGATTATTATTTGTTTCTCTATATTAAGTGAACTAATTACAGTCTTGTTTTTTCCTTGAAACATACCATGAATTGCTTGAGAAAGTAACCTTCTTTAATACCAATATATGTACTGTATATATATATATATTTTTTTCTGAATCTGTACTGATACAGCGATGATTTCATTCTATAACATTAGATTAAAAGAAAACTTAAATACTCTCCAAATGAAGAAAGTTCCAACTTGAGTACCCTGGAGACATAATAGGACTAATTAATGAAGCAATCATATGCACACATTGATGTTTGTGCCAACTGTAAGTTCATTTGCACAAAAAATTCATCATTTATCAAAATGAATATGGTTTTGTTATTATTAAATCCCAATTCAATCTTTGAATTTGAGTATTGTATCTTGATTCCTGTCAGTTAGCCCTGAAGGAGGAAAATGCTGCCTCAAATGTAGGCCTAACTTTCAGAACATGAAACAAAAAATAAGCACCTTTTTATACTGTATTTGGACTCAGAAAACAGGAAGATGGCTTTTGTATATAACTTCACATTCTTTTTACATTCACATCCCTTGTTAATAACATATGTAGACAAATGTCTAAAGCTATGGTCACATGGATGAACCCATGAAGTGCTCTGAAGTCACTACTGAAGTTTCATTTACATTTATGGTCCATTCAATTTCATACATTTTATGGCAATGTTTGAAACACTTTACTACACTTCAAAGCTCACTACTTTACAGCTTCTTACTTTAGAACACTTTCAGTGTTGACTAACTTGGAGCGTAATGTCCTCAGGCAGAAGATATGGGTGGTGCAGTACTTAGTACAGCTGCCTCACAGATATATCACACATGGTCACCATTGATGTCTGTGTGTTTCCACAATTTCTACGTCAGTTTATCTCTTGGTATTCCAGTCCCTCACACAACATTCCAGCATGCAGGTTAGGCTAGCTGCTAACTTTAAATTACCCACTACCCCTCTACAACCCAAAATCGGATGGTGCAAGTTTGGTGATTATTGAAGAAGATAAAATAATATTCTCAAATCCACCTAATCCAATTCTAGATTTTAATGGGTGGTAGCCCTCCCAGGCAATATCAGATAAAATACAGGAACAAAGCCTGGCTGACAGACCAATCCATTGCAGGTCCTAGTAGCCATACTTACATGGAGACAATTTACAGTTGCCAAGTCTCCGATCAGCACATCCTTGGAGACAAAAACTGATGGAGAAGGAATTAGAAAATATGCATAAAATGCACTGATTTGGTCTATAGAAACAGTTTTGCCACTTTTAGAACATTTGTCCCCTATTAAATGACTACCAGATAGATCAAATTTGTTTGAAAATGTTTTATCTTGGCTACCAATTAAAAAGGGTTATTATGCGAAAGAAGAAGGAGAAAATAATTTGGCAATCCTCTCCCCAAAAAAATAAAGAATTTTTCAGTAAAACTAAATTCAAAGCATTTTCCAAGAGTTTCAAAATCTGAGAATAACTTTTACAATCCCAGTAAACCAAAAAAAGGTGAATCAGACCTAAATGTAACCAAAACAAAAAAAGCGACGACTTTTAAAGCAGAGTAAATCTGTTGATCATCTTCATCCAATATATACAGTTTTAGAGTTAAACCCGAGTAAATGCTCCTTTTAAGGACACACTTGTGTACACAGTTGTAGTTTAGAACTACCAGTCAACATAGCATTCACAGGAAAAGTGCAATGTATTGTTGTTCTGGCAAGATTATGAAGGTTTCAAGGGAGTAGAAAACAACCAATCTTCTTACTTAGTTCATCAGTATTAAAATGACAGTATTTTGGCAACAATGTGTTTAAGCACTCAACCTCAGAATGTTTCAGCAAAGTGTTATTTTGCAAGGTACATTTATGCTCATTGTTTACATGTAGTAAAACAAAAGACCATAAAGACAGCACAAAGGGTTGGGGATCCATAGTGCTTTTTAATAAATGAAACAAGCAGTAAAAAGGGAAGCTCTGTGTCAGTCATACTGGGGTGTCTGTCCCAGCTTGCAGTGTTTTCTCGGTTGTATATTCTGAAGACTGGGAGTTGTAGTGTTGCTGGCAGGTCAGAGGTGAGCTTACAGGAAGCCTTCTGAGTCATGGTCCTACCTTGTGTAGACGAACACATTTATAAAGAGAAAGTTCTCAATGTGCTCTCCTAAAAGGGACCTTGTTATGGTTGGTGACAAGCCTACACACATGACAGTACAATATCAGATTCTTTATAGCAAGATATATATTGACTCATTGGTGGTGCTTTGTTGACCAAGAGGTGGAACTCCATAGTAAAGCTTTTCAACGGTTTTTCTGGCTTGTTTAGTTGTTAACCATCTCTGTCCTCTTTTTAGTCATCTCCCTTGTGGCCTGTGAGTGTTTGACATGAAAAGATGAAGTGAACTGAGGCGAAATTTATATTGTATAATACTGGTGCCCCATTCTGGGTCCATTCATACCTGCTACTCTGGCTATTGTGTAAAATGAATTGAAAACCATGATTGTTAATAAAAACTATAGGGCAACTGAATAACGTTACTCATTGCATTGTGTCTACTTTAAGTCAAGTCAACTTATTGTCATGTATACTTAGTACATAGTTTACATAGTAAAAAGAAACAAATTCATTAATTTAATTAAATTAATAAAAAGTATATACAGTATGCAGCAAATACGTATATACAGAAATTAACACCATCATGGTTATCAAATGAAAACACCATTAATAGCCACTTGGACATGAACCTAGCATATGCAGGCTTAAAAAGAAGAATATACAAATAATAAAAAAGACTTTAAGACCAATACCCTCCGACCTCCACTTTACTAACCCACCCCTCTCACACCTACCTACCCCCCCCCCCCCTTCCACATTTGCTATATATTGCCTTTGATTCCTGTATGTCTAATCATTTTCCTCTGATGATGACACCTGAAGGGTATCAAAAGCTCAGTAATAAAAGATTATTTTAAAATATGTGATTCATTTTCTCCCTTTGTGGATTTCTAGATGTAATAAGGCAAACTGCATCACAGAACTCTTCTGTTTATACAGAAATTATAATCAATATGTATATGCAAATATTATGCAGATGTATTTATATATAAAATGTCAACACATGCAAGTGTGTGTGTCTGTCTGGCCCAGAAGTAAAAGGTGGAGTCGGGGTAAGGGCTCAGCCCCCAAGAAAACAGAAAACTCGCTTAGTCGCTAATAACACAAGCGAGGTGAGCATGTCAGCAAAACGAAACCTCAGAAGAAAGACAAAGCTGCTTAGCCGCTAATACAGGTTCGAGGCAAGTACATCGGCAAAACAGTATCCCTTTTACTTTTCCTCCCACCACTAATGTACAAGGGCTGCGAGCACGTAGCGAAAATTAATCCTCCTAGGAGAGAAATGCCCAGAGTAGTTCCTTTTAATTACCTGACATCTCTACATTTCAGTTTTTTTTTTTCTGATTATTTCAATAGTTTCTAGGACCCCAGGCTTTTTACAGCACGGGCTTGCACAGCTACCTTATATATACAATCATATGAAAAAGTTTGGGAACCCCTCTCAGCCTGTATAATAATTTACTCTCCTTTCAACAAAAAAGATAACAGTGGTATGTCTTTCATTTCCTCTGAACATCCGAGTACTGGGGTGTTTTCCAAACAAAGACTTTTAGTGAAGCAGTATTTAGTTGTATGAAATTAAATCAAATGTGAAAAACTGGCTGTGCAAAAATTTGAGTCCCCTTGTAATTTTGCTGATTTGAATGCATGTAACTGCTCAATACTGATTACTTGCAACACCAAATTGGTTGGATTAGCTCTTTAAGCCTTGAACTTCATAGACAGGTGTTTCCAATCATGAGAAAAGGTATTTAAGGTGGTCAATTGCAAGTTGTGCTTCCCTTTGACTCTCCTCTGAAGAGTGACAGCATGGGATCCTCAAAGCAACTCTCAAAAGATCTGAAAACAAAGATTGTTGAGTATCATGGTTTAGGGGAAGGCTACAAAAAGCTATCTCAGTGGTTTAAACTGTCAGTTTCAACTGTAAGGAATGTAATCAGGAAATGGAAGGCCACAGGCACAGTTGCTGTTAAACCCAGGTCTGGCAGGCCAAGAAAAATACATGAGCGGCATATGCGCAGGATTGTGAGAATGGTTACAGACAACCCACAGATCACCTCCAAAGACCTGTAAGAACATCTTGCTGCAGATGGTGTATCTGTACATCATTCTACAATTCAGCGCAATTTTCACAAAGAACATCTGTATGGCAAGGTGATGAGAAAGAAGTCCTTTCTGTACTCACGCCACAAACAGAGTCGCTTGTTGTATGCAAATGCTCATTTAGACAAGCCAGATTCATTTTGGAACAAAGTGCTTTGGACTGATGAGACAAAAATTGAGTTATTTGGCCATAACAAAAAGCGCTTTGCATGGTGGAAGAAGAACACTGCATTCCAAGAAAAACACCTACTACCTACTGTCAAACTTGGTGGAAGTTCCATCATGCTGTGGGGCTGTGTGGCTAGTTCAGGGACTGGGGCCCTTGTTAAAGTCGAGGGTTGAATGAATTCAACCCAATATCAACAAATTCTTCAGGATAATGTTCAAGCATCAGTCACAAAGTTGAAGTTACGCGGGGGTTGGATATTCCAACAAGACAATGACCCAAAACACAGTTCGAAGTCTACAAAGGCAGAGGGAGAAGTACAATGTTCTGGAATGGCCTGTCCCCTGACTTGAATATCATCGAAAATCTATGGGATGATTTGAAGCAGGCTGTCCATGCTCGGCAGCCATCAAATTTAACTGAACTACAGAGATTTTATATGGAAGAATGGTCAAAAATACCTCCATTCAGAATCCAGACGCTCATCAAAGGCTATAGGAGGCGTCTAGAAGCTGTTATATTTGCAAAAGGAGGCTCAACTAAGTATTGATGTAATATCTGTATTGGGGTGCCCAAAATTATGCACCTGTCTAATTTTGTTATGATGCATATTGCATATTTTCTGTTAATCCAATAAACTTAATGTCACTGCTGAAATATTACTGTTTCCATAAGGCATGTTATATATTAAAAGGAATTTGCTACTTTGAAAGCTCAGCCAATGATAAACGAAAATCCAAAGAATTAACAGGGGTTCCCAAACTTTTTCATATGACTGTATATACTGTATAAACCCAGACTCTATTTGTTATGTTATAATATTTGGTTTTATAATTGTCTGTTCATCAACCTTATGAATTATTGCTAAAAGCTCTCCCTGAATCTTCTGGTGTGAATGCCAATGGTCTTGTACAGAGTGGCAAAAGGAAGTTGTAAGAAAAGTGGCCGTGCAGGATGATGGAGGTTGTTAATTATAATGCTTGCCTTCATAACGCAGTGAATGTTGTGTATGTCCTTCGTCACATAACACCATCAATTTTTACTTCACTCTTGTTTATCATGGTGCCACAGAGTGGTGATGTGTTGCGTGTTGATCTGACATACAAGTAAGCATTTCACTTTACTCTGTACACATGACAATACTACTACTGCTGCTATTATGTTGATTAAAGTAGCTTCTAAAAATGGCTAGTTATATAGTTTGAACGTGGACTGATAATGCACATCAGCAATGCACACAGAGCCTGTGATGTGACTTAACATGCCAGGTTTCAAGCCCACAAAAACAGGCCGCCAATGCATTAAGGTGCCACAACAGATGTTTTTTAAAGGGTTATGACAACTGAGGTAGGTCAGTGTTTGAAGTTTTACATATATTACTGCAGTAAACCTGGAATTTATTTTTCAATTCTTTATATTTTAAAATCAATGGAAACCAAGCCTTGTTGTTACAGAAAATATTCTTTGGGACCAGGTAAGCAAACATAAAAGGGCACAGATTAGGATTTAGCTCTGCTCCATTTTCCTATCGAATAAATCATCATTATCATGTCCATCCACAATGCTTATATGGTTGCTTACTTCTGATTTACAGTACATGCAGTTACATCAAATCTTGTGTAAAAATATCTTAGAAAAAAAAAAAAGCTTTGAATCAGTTTGCCTGCAGGAAGTCATCTGAGTGACTTTGATGTGGATCTTAGCTCATAAAAGACAGTGCGTTTGACCCGAGGCGATGTTAAAATTTACACACTTTAATCATTCAGTCACTACCAGGTGTGTACTGAGTGCTGGACATGTGTTACTAAAAAAAAAAAAAAAGGGAGAGAAAGAGGCGTTTCTTTACTCCTTCTGACTGGATGGTGTGAAATTATTTCCTGACTTTGTAAAAACTATTTAATTATCTTACAGGCACACCCTCTTACCTCCCTGAGAAAAAAAAAAAGAACCCTGAGCAGTTGTTGTTTTAATGCTTTAATAAGCCCTAAGATGGCAGAGGCTGATTATAGTCAGCTGGCTGCAACTGAAAGGTTAATGATGACCTATTGAAAGCAGGGGAAGCAAGAAGGAATGTTTTTAGATGAAATAGATCAGATTTACTTGCACCTAAAGGAAAAAGAAAAAATGTTAAGGAGGATTTTTTTTTTCTTTTTTTTTGGCTGTGTATCAGATTCATCGTGAGTCAGAGCTGTGATTTTGAAGGAGCCTTCATGAGAATCATACTTGATAATCACGCTCTGTGCCAATGCTTTAAGGCAGCAGCAGTTTAAATTAAGTCACTAAGTGGCGGAACATTGCTGCATTCTTTTGTGGGGGCATTGTCGACCCCAGCTCTCTGAAACAATGGGCACCGTTCACACACCTACAGAAGACACATTTTCAGGCACCGATATCTAATATCATAATGAGTATGAAAACCTGCTATTATTTTCGGGGGATTTCTTTTTGCAGTTGCTAGCTGAACATCTGTTCGAAATGACAAAAGGTTAGTTGCTCTCAGTAGGATAGAATATCTGTTTCATGGCAATCTGCAGCTCAGTCTGATGTTCAACTGTTTACTTCAATATTTCTCTTTATTTTATTTTAGTTTATTTTCTGCTAGGCACTACAGACAAGACGAGAACAGATTACTGAGCACTCACCTATAGGATATAATCAGCTATGAATGCAAAGCACAATGGAACAAAAAAGCCTGATCAGTTTGGAAAAAAAATGTACTCATATCTTTCGAATCTGGTTGGTGAATTCAGTTTTTCAAATATTTGGGACAAATTGTTTAGTTTTGACATCTGTTTCATTTAGTGTTGCAAGGTGTGGTTGCTATTGATGAAAAAAAAAATACAGTATTAAGTAGTACGTGTCTCTCCTGCTTGGGCTAACGCTTCCTCTTTAAAATCATTACCTGCCCGGAATTAGTTGTTCCATTACTGGAGGGCTGCGGAGGGGAGGTGCTGTCTGGGCTAAATTGCAATTAGGCAGCCCCAAGTGAGGCTGGCACCAGCTAACTTGGGATATTGGAGTGAAAAGGCCCGTAATCAGCCTTCGGTCATGTAGAACAATGCATAAAATTAAATTGACATTAATGAATAATTGTGTAATGAAAATGGAAGAGGAGAGTTAATTGCATGTTACAGTGAGTGTAATGCGCAGATAACCTTGCGTTTAATGCTATTCTTAGCCTTGCTGCCAAGACTTTTACTGAGCCTCTCTCAGCAGGAAGTCATTAAAGCTGTGAGTAGATAATGCAGGCACGGTGAAACCTAAGTGGCAACAATCTAACCAGAGTTTCTTTCGGAGTTGTTTTCAATGAGGGCATGTTGAGGTAATTTGTACACAGTTGATTGAAATTAAAGGTCATGCTGCCAACTGTCTGCAACCAAGTCAGAAATGGAGAGCTCCAGCTTAGCCAGTGCCTGCCATCATCTTAGCAGAGGAGTAACTCAGTAATTGAGAGAGAAGGATGAAAGTTGAAAATCTAGCCCAATGAACGTCAGTATTCATGACCTGGTTATGTGCTCTCTGCATGTGTGTGTGTGTGTGTGTGTGTGAGTAAGCATTCCAGTATGGCTACCATACCAGCTGTGAGAAGGCAGATGTGGGTATTCAAAAACCATTAAGCTAAAAGGACAAAGCTCAAGGTCTTGCAAGTTGCTCTGATTACCGCTGATTTTGTGCAACAACCAAGTGGCTTTCCAAAATAATACGCCCCTTTTTCCATGAGGTGGGTGTGTCGTTTTTTATGAGAATAGCTCTAAAAACCCATTCTGTGGATTGTATTTTTACAGATTTCATGAAAACCAAATAAAGAGCATATAACATATAATATTGAGATTAGTGGAATTAAGTCACATTCAACAATATGTGTGATCTGGGTTTTGAATAATAAAGTTTTTCCTTCTGGATGACTGCAAAATAAATTTGTCAGTGTCATAGGAGTACTTCAAATACTGAACATAAAATTCTGACCCCGTTCTCAAACCCACAGCAATGATAGCATACTTAAATTAGCTTTACTTAGTGGCCTTTTGCTTTATTATTTATTACTTCTGAGGAGGTGGAAAACGCTTAGCCATATGGCTAATAGAAAAAGACCATTAATACAAGACATTTGCCCACAAAGCTAACTCATTTGATTTTTTGACTAAACGAACTGCCAGGATTTTTTTACGTATGAAAAATCTGTGGCACACCAGCTGGTCTGCTTTCCAATTAACCCCTTTGGATTTTAGGCAATGCTGTTTAAAACAAATTCACAAAAGTAGACATGTGGCAGTTCTGATTTTCAATTTGTCATCTTTTATCTGCATTTTAAACGGAAACAAATACATTGCAATCATATATTTCATGAGCAGCATAAGTGTCACTTTCTTTCTGTTTGATTGGAAAACACTTATCATTTACCCTAAAAGGATGTTTCTTCATAAACCAAGAAGATAGAGATTAAGATCATTTGCAACAGTTAAGCCATGAAGGAAATGATTGCATTTCTAACTTTGGTTTATCATGTTAGAAAAGTAGCATTGAAATTAAAATTTGTTAAAGTAGTACAATGGAATGTAGTAATCAATCAAACCGTTACATTTATGACTTTTTGTCTAAGTAGAATAATCAAGTTTTTTTTTTTTTTAAATTAATGAATGCTAATTTATCTGCTTCAGTTTAATGTTAGTCAGTGGTGACTAAACTAAGTGGGTTGTGTAATTATAAAGAAGCACGGTGTTAATTAACTGCAAAAAAGAGATTGTTACTCTGAATCCATTCTCTCATATATATATATATATATATATATATATATATATATATATATATATATATATATATATATGTATATGTATGTATGTAAACAAAATGTGGGGATATTTAAAGCTAATCAAGAAAGTACTTCCATGTGTTCTTTGACACTCCTTTTTTCTTTGACTCTTTTTCTATCCCACGTCTAATATTTGCCAATCTCTTTTGACCTTTATTCTGTCCGACATTTAGCCTGCTCATAAACTGTTTTCCTCAGGCTGACCTAGAAGAATCACTCGCAGTGCCATACCAATACACCTTAAGTCACTCTTCTACTAATATCAGGAACTACCATTAGCCAGAACAAGGATAACAACTCATTTCCTGGTATTTTTCCGTTACAAGCAAGTTTCAGGCTTACCAACACTGTGGAGGAAATTACAGCATTATTGATGGTTGTTTGTTGATTATTTTGTATATTGTTTTTAATCCGTTGTTTTTTCCTTAGGTTGAAATTGTACTCTTCATAATGCACTTTTCTGCAAATTGTTGGATACTTGCCTATATGTTTCCTTATTTTAGGGATCATAGACTCCAAATCACCTTGAACACTACCAGTAAGAGCTTGAAATTAATCTGCAATCCAATGCACTCCTAACTCCATTTTACACAAAAATTAGTTACTGCAGAAAACAAATTCAAATGTAAAAAACTATGCTGAGTATCTAAAAGCACCATGTAGGGCAATTAAACTTTGAAGACAGTTTTGTGGTCTACATAACAACACAGGTTGAAACATATCCATGATGGAGCAGTCACGACAGCCTAACTGAGGTATTTCCAGTTTGGCACAGGGTTAACTTAACAAGGCGGCAACTTAATCAGCTGTAGAATGCTTTGAAATATGCATACAGTACATTATAAATATTCTGTGTATATTAGGAGCACCTGCTGTAACTGACTTAGTGGGGATGAGCTCAAGTCCAGAGAAGAACAAGGGGTTGAATGGAGGCTCCTTTCAATTGTCTTTTGTGGTCTTTTGGCTGTTTTTCCATGCTTCATGCTGGCTATAATTCTTTTGATAATTCATATAGGAGAATAATATCCTTTAGAAAAATCAGAGGTGTAAGTGGAAGCAAGGCATATGAGTGTAGCTTCTTTTCTTACAGAAATATTGTGCACATAAAAAATGCAGACAATTATTCAATCTTTGACACCCATTCTAAATGTTGCCCACTGAAACCTTCCAAAACAGCTTGTAAGTGAGAAAATTAAAGAACCTTCATTGATACAGAAGCTTCCATTTATCTTAAACGCAGGGGTTCTGGCTATTGGAATAAATAAATGAAATACTTAATTTGAGGTAAGTATCACTTTATGCCACTGAAAAGATAATTTAGCACAAGGGGATTAAACAACAAAAATATTTTGGGTAACCTTGAAAACACTCATTTGCAAAAAGTTAAACATTGTAATTAGATAGTATGAGCAATTACATAAGAGTTTTATGAAACAGAGTGTGGATTGTTTAGAGTGGTCAGTTGAATTTTACCTTTCTGAAGGTCCTTGCAGTTTGGCACCAGTGACATGGGCCGGGGGGAGACGTCTACAGTGTTATTTAATCACTGCATTTCAGCCGTTTTCGTCAGCTCAGTCAATACATTAACAAGCAGCTTTTGTTTTCTTTTTGGAACAATACCATCAAATGTAATGTTTGGATGTAATGATCCAGAAGTACAAACCTAGTTTTGAAGGTGATCAATGACTGGTACTTTCCTGTATTGTAACATTAGCTGGACCAAACATATTTTACTGCTATTCACTATAAAATGAACCTCCCTGGAGATAAGTGCACATTCTGTGCCTACAAAGGGCTAATATAATCATTTATCCTACCCCATGAATAAGAGCACCTTTACAGTATCCTTTTTATACGATCAAATCACTTCATTTAGCTTCATATAGAGTTTTAACTAAAGAAATTTCAATGATGTCCTTGCCTTTAATGAAACAGAAGTCTTGAGCCTCTGTGTAAGAGAAGTGATATAAAATGAGGATTGAGAATTCCTGTCTCTGGACTGAAGGCATCCTTAATTCTGCTTTCCTGCTGGGTACAATAGCGATCTGTGGGTTATTGTGCTGCTGCCTGTTTTCTTTTCATCGCAAGATTGTGCAGTGTTCAGTCCATCAAAAAAAGGAAAAAAAACAACTTTGGGTATTATGGTGGTAGAACCAGCCAGGGGATGCCCCCCATTTTTCCAGGCCTTAAGAATAGCCCCTATTTGATTCCAAGGAAAGGCATAAATGCGTCTACCATTTGCACATGAGTTTACGTCTAAAATAAAATGTTAGAAGCCATGAAATATTGTGCATGTTGTGGTGCTGTTATCACATGTAGGAAGGTGAATAGCTGCCTTTGAAAGAGACAGCAGACACAGCAGTATTGCTCAGATTGTTTATTTAATTCTTTTCATTCTTTTTCCCTTGAGTATGTAAAACAGAGAAAATAGCAAAAACACAGGAATGAAAACTTACCCAAAATCATGAAGGGTGTTATGTTATTTCATATAAAACACTGTACTGCATATAAAGGCTCAAAAAACTAATTAGGTGAATTCCAGATTATTTTGGAATTAATGCATTTGCTTGTTGATGAAATTTGAGCATTCTTAAGTGAACACCAAGCTGTTAAGTGAAATTAACAATTACCGTGAGCTCTAAACAGGCTTCTTTCATTACAGCTGATTACTGTAGCCATACTATCACTTTTGGAGTGTGAGGGAGAAACCGCATAACAATTCGGTAAAGTTTCACAAAGCAGAAAAATATGCGTGTGAGCAAGAGAGAAGGACTGTCGGTTAACCAAGTGAATAAAAGAGAAATCATTTGGTCCTTTTCTGTTAACACATTCCTGACACCTTACATGAAAGGACTCGCCAGAATCAGGAAATTGCAGTTATTCAGGCCGCCCCCATCAGGTCATAATGACTATTAGACCAAGTATGGCCCACAATTAGAGGGTTACCAAAGAGGCGTCATATAGCTGGAGACTAAACAGCAGTTGCAACTCTGGGGCTTTTTTTTTTTTTTCTGCCTAAATTAGAAGGATTGTTTTTGCAAAAGGAAGTTCAGAAGAATTAATTAGTTAGGTAAAAAGTAGGACCTTCTCATTATCAGATTTTCTAGGTAAACTAAAGAGCCTGTCTTCATTGTAATTAGGCAGACAAATGAATTGTATGATTGACTGACTCACACCTGCTCAGAACCCAGAAGAGGCTTACACTTCCCTCCCAACAGTTGTTTACATAGTTTGATAGATCAGTTTTCTTGTTTTCGCTCATTTTCTCTTTTAAGTTTGGTTCATGACACACATTTTGAGTGATTTAACTGCAGTAATAAATGAAGATAATGCCGGGAATCTAGGAAGTACTACAAAGGGAGCTGAAAATAATCTGTCATAACTGCATGGAACAATCTGAATCCCACCCAGAAGGATGTGAAAACTATGGAAGTGACAACAAATTAAAAAAAATGGAATTAATTCTGCAGTGTTTCATTACAGTTTTTAATCCTATGGTATCCTAGAAGCTGTTCACTGCTTGCTGTAAAACCCAGTTCCAGTTCAGGGATGAGCAGGAAAGTCTGCTGCAGTGTGCAGGCTAGTCATTCTGATCTTCACATCACTTTTTAAAAAATGGGAGCTCCAGTTTAGCACACCATTAGCACTAAACGTTTGCCCTTCTGTGATTACAATTAGTATATTTTATGTTTACTTCATACACGAGATGACAGTTGAACTGGAAGTGTCTGGTGCCGTGATTACAGCAATAGTGTCCAGATGCAGCACCCAGCCATGGCCATGTGGGATGTCCAGAATGGAAATCCTGATAATATGGGTCTTAGAGATAAGGATTACAAAAAATAATTCACCCTATAATTTGGAGCCTATTTTAATTAAATGAATTTACCACCAGATATTGTGGTCTGTTGCTGGGAAAAAAAAAATCTGTCCTTAATAAAAAAAAAAAGAAGAGAGTAGATGCAACCACTTTTTTTTTTTTTTGGCTGACAAAACATTTATGGCCTTTTGAAAAGACAATGAGTATGACAGTAACTAGTAGTTAAACTTCTGCAAGATGTTTCTTCTGATTTGTTGTTATCTGCCAAACAGCATCAAATAAGTCAGTAGCAGGCGGAGGATTGAGTGCCTGCTGTTTTTCTCATTGTTTTTAATAGGGTCTTCACAACAGGAGGTGTTACAACAATTTGTATTTCCCAGCCCTCCCTTTCTCATACTCTCAGGACTCGTCTCTGAGGATGACCAGGTAAAGTTGATCGTTTCCAGACAGTATTTAATTGCTGTTTTGGGCATATGGGAAATAAAAAAGAGAAAAGCACCTAACTTGTGATATAGATGATAAGATAACATGTACTCTAATATTCATTTATAGAAAAAAATGAGATGCTTTTTTTCTTTACCGTAGTTCTCACACTGAGCTCCCCCACATTACCTGTTAACTGTTCAAAATATTTACCACATTTTTTTTGGTTGATGAGATATGTAATGGAAAACGTCAGGGATTTGTGAAGTCCGATACTGTTTCTCCAAGCCTTTCTATCATTTCGGTGATTGGAAAAAGAGGACGTTCTAAAGGGTTCCATATCCTCTGCATGGGCTTTGTTATCTTCATCTATATTGTTGCTCATTTACAATGGTGCATTTTGTTGGTTTAACGTGTTTTGAATTGTGCACAAGTGTGTTCTCAATCTGCCTAAGGACAGGAGTGCCTTTTAAAGGCTGTTGGTGGGTAGCATTGCCTATAGGACAAATAAGACCTTCCTCAGAGAATAATAATAATAATAATTCTTTGCATTTATATATCACTTTTCTCACTACTCAAAGCGCTCAGCAATTGCAGGTTAAGGGCCTTGCTCAAAGGCCCAACAGAGCAGAGTCCCTATTGGAATTTACGAGATTCGAACTGGCAACCTTATGATTGTCAGTGCAGATCCCTAGCCTCAGAGAGAACACTACACAGTTTCCATGTGAAAGCTTTGAGTCTCAAGCTGGGCGAGCACTAGCCAAAGAGTCCATAAAGGTGAAGGAGAAAGAGGTCAAGTCTAATTAGAAATCTGGAGTAAAGTGTCCTTTGCCAGCTTTTCAGTTGTAGTTGGTACAGCGTAGCAGGCAGATCTTAACTCAGACTGAAAACTGTTTTTACATGGTAATCAATTATGAACACTGTAAAGTATGTACTACTTACCTCTTTGAGAGCTGAATATTTTTCCAAAAAAAAAAACTGCTAACAAAGCAATAGTTTCACACATAAATTAACATAAAATCTCTGTTGTTGCATGGTGTGGCTGCCTATTTGTCGTCTCTGGCAGCTACTCGGGGGCGGCTCGATGGCCAGAAGGAATGCCATGGTGGGCTGGCTGCCTGGCTATCTTTGTGTAGTGGTGGCAGTTGCAGTGTGATGCAATCTGATTTGTACCTCTTGTCATCGTAAGTGCCGGTATCCTCCTAAGCGAATGTTGCCGTAGACACATAAGCTACGTGAATGTGTTCGGCACTACAATCAGCTGATTCTGGTACCTCACTTTCGTTTTTGATCTCCAGACCGCCTGCATTCAAAATCAGAGTCCGACAAGTCAGAGTCCGATTCAGTGATAATACGCAAAACGTTACTCATTGAGTATTTTGCTTCGCACATTCACTTTGGTCTCTCGCCAGATGTTGATGCCATTTTGGAGGCTGTTTGCTCTTCTCTACTCATTCACACAAAGGAAATCGAGGTCAAATCAACAAAGCTAGCTTTCCTTCTAGCAAAGAGAGTCAAACTAAAACGTAACAGTGAGTTTTATCACCGTTTACAGCTAATTACCATCCTCTACCCCTGAATTTCAACAAAAGTCGACATCCGCCCTGAAAGAGTTACACTAACACACTGACCAATACAAATTGTATTCTCACCTACACAAGAATGCTTTCACTAGAAGGATTCCATGCTCTTATGCCTCCAGTTAGAAGGCTGCCCAACTTTCACCCAACTTAGCTCTCGTTGGAAAACATTTTGACTTTCTGCAGACCGGAGGTGGAAAGAGTACTAAAAAATTCTACTTAAGTAGATGTATAATTACTAGTTAAAATACAGTATTACCAAGTAAATGTAAAAGTATATGACAGAAACTACTCCAGCAAAAGTAAAAAAGTAGGCTTTAAAAAATAAATTGCAAGTACAATTTGTTACTTTAGAAAACAACACACAGTATATGCAATACACATTGTTAATAACAGAAACAGTGTAAAGCATATTGCAATTAAATTTCAAACTGTAAATTTTATGCACACTCCTAGTAAATGCATGGTAGGCAAGAAATGAGAATCATCCTCAAATATTAGTTAATACTGTAGTCTGTCATTATCTATACTAATAAAAGGCAAAGCCCTCACTGACTGACTGACTGACTGACTCACTCATCATTAATTCTCCAACTTCCCGTGTAGGTAGAAGGCTGAAATTTGGCAGGCTCATTCCTTACACCTTACTTACAAAAGTTAAGCAGGTTTCATTTCGAAATTCTACACGTAATGGTCATAACTGGAACCTGTTTTTTGTCCATATACTCTAATGGAGGAGGCGGAGTCACGTATCGCGTCATCACGTATTACGCCTCCTACGTAATCACGTGAAGTGAAAACAAGGAAGAGATTTACAGCACGAGTCAAACGCGGGAACGAAGGTAAATGACGTTAATTGTTGAGTGTCTTTTAATACTGTGTAATTGTTGAGTGTCTTTTAATACTGTGTAAGCATACATATTAACAGATGTGCAATTAAACGTGTACATTTACGGGGTGATTTCTCAGGCTTAAAGCTCGAAGTGATCACTCAAGTGAAGGCAGCTTCACAAAAAAACAGATCCTTAACAAACTGTTATTGGTATATTTTACCTCAATTTTAAAAGGTTTTCTTTTCTTCTTAATAAAAATTTAAAAGCAGAACTTCGCCGGTGTGAACCACGGGGATTTGAGCGACTGACGCATACAGACATATTCATGAGTGCAGGTACTTCGGAAAGAAAGCACCGTGTAAACCTAAAGTTTAAATTAAGTTCATAGACCTACAAAAGGTTGCCATTGATTTCAGGCAAGATTGCTTTTCTCCTGTACAACTATATGTTGCATTCTCAAGAGTGTGCTTGCACGGCTTGGTCATATTACAACCGGAGTGCTGAACTGACAAACTGGTATACAAACAGAACAATCGTAAAAACAGAATTAAATAAAAAGGCTGCTTCCGTTGGCGAAGCAACGAAAAAGGAAGACCTTATATGACGTTCGTTTATAAAACAGCAGAGAGGCTGTGTGAAGTCAGCTACACAAAAAAACAGATCCTTAACAAATTGTTAGTGGTATATTTTACCTCAATTTAAAAAGGTTTTCTTTTCTTCTTAATAAAAATTTAAAAGCAGTACTTCGCCGGTGCCAAGCGCGGGGATTTCAGCGACTGACACATACAGATATATTCATGAGTGCAGGTACTATGGACACAGAGCACCGTGTAAACCTAAAGTTTAAATTAAGTTCATAGACCTACAAAAGGTTGCCATTGATTTCAGGCAAGATTGCTTTTCTCCTGTACAACTATACGTTGCATTCTTAACAGTAAGCTTGCACGGCTTGGTCATATTCCAACCGGAGTGCTGAACTGATAATAGATAGATAGATAGATAGATAGATAGATAGATAGATAGATAGATAGATAGATAGATAGATAGATAGATAGATAGATATATGTGTATGTATGTAGATATGTATATATGTGTGTATATATGTGTGAGATATAGATAGATAGATAGATAGATAGATAGATAGATAGATAGATAGATAGATAGATAGATAGATGTGTATGTATGTAGATATGTATATATGTGTATATATATGTAGATATGTAAATATGTATATGTATATATATGTGTCTGTATGTGTATATATATATATATATATATATATATATATATATATATATATATATATATATATATATATATATATGTGTGTATGTATGTATGTGTGTATATGTATGTGTATATATATGTTGATATATGTATATATATGTGGATGTGTATATGTATATATGTAGATATGTGTAAATGTAGATATGTGTATATAAGTATATACAGTATGTTTATGTATATATATGTTTACATAACCTCTTTAACACACTACTTCTCCGCTGCGAAGCGCGGGTATTTTGCTAGTCAGTTATAAATTGTCATTTGTGACAGCAAAGACTTCAGTAGAGAAAAAAGAAACGTTTTGCAAATAATGTAGTAGCAGACACACAAAATGAAAATGGTACAGATATCTACATGACAAAAGGCTTTTGAAACATGTTTACATTAAGCATGTACAACCTGCACAGCACTAGTATATATGTAGAAGCAAATTTGAAGAAATTCAAATTCTTGTGGTTGTGCTGTACACCCTCAAATACAGTACACCCCCAAAATTCGCGAGGGTTACATTCCTAGAACACCCGCGAATTGTGAAAAACTGCGACTTTTGGTTGTGGCTAAAAAATGCCTTTTAAATGCCTATTTTTATAGTTTAAACCCTAAATACAGTATGCCCCCAAAGCACTTTAATTTCGTTGCAAACTCAGCTTAATACATTAATACATTACCTAAAAAATTACCTTAATACATTACCTAAAAACAGAATGTAAAGGTAAACCCGTATACTGTACAGTACTGTACTGTTATGTCTCCCGCTGTCCTAGAATGTAAAATACTGATGTTACCGCTATACGTACTGTAATTCATGCAAATGCGTTTTCTTTGGTATGCACTGTCATTTTCTTTGTTATAAGTAGAGTAAATACATAATAATTTCATTTAATTAAAATACAGTAAAATGTATGGGTACTTACCAATAATGAATTATATTGATGATGATGATGAAGTAGCTGTGCAGTACGATGCAGACGATTTATAACTCTTGGCACCTCTTCTTCAGGCGCTTCAGGAGGAGTCGTATGTTTGGATGGGTCTTCTTCTGGTGGGGTTTCGTGCTGGCTTTTCTTTATAGGTTTCAGGAACATTGTGATGGGAAGTTGCTACATTGTCTCCTGTAGCAAACTGCTGCTACAATTTCCGTGCTTTCTCATGGATGATGTTACCGTACAAGGTGATGTTCTTCTTCCTGCAGTCCGTGATCCACAATGCCAAGGCAGATTTCATCGTGATATTTTTATTCCTTACGGTCGTTACCTTTTTGCTGCTATCACAGAAACTTACGGATACGGTACTCCAGATCGCTACTTCGTTCTTCTTTATGTAGCATGCAGTGCTTTCATTAATGCCATAGTGGCATGCTACTGCAGCATAACTTTTTAGTTCCCGGAGCAAATCCAGTAGTTCAATCTTCTCCTGGAGTGTTTTAAACTTCTTCTGGCGCTTAGGCTCAATGCCAGAAGCCTTAGAAGGTGCAGGGCGTTTCAGCGACATCTTGTGCGTTTAAGAATAACAAAATGAATACAATAACAAAATGGAAAACACAAGGACACTCAGCTGGAGACGCGTCACAGGGCAGCAGTCAATCAGCAGCAAGGAGAAATGAATAACGCACTCGGATTGGCTACTTTCACCATCCCAAACCGCGTTTCCCTCAGCGGTTGCTTCCTGTTCTCTCTACAGCACAGTATTGCCACGAAAAAAGCCATAAAAAATTGCAGAGGATATTTGCATTTTCAGCTAACAATTAATAGTTATGTTCTAAGGAAAAATCCGCGAACGACTGAGTCCGCGAACCCTGAACCGCGACTTTGCGGGAGTCTACTGTATTTCAAAATATTCAAAAAGAAAAAAAAATCTATAAAGGTGGAGCAAGAATTTTCTTAAACAAAAATGGGTTGTTGATCACTGTTGACCTGAAATTGTATATTTTGTCAACTGTTACTTGAAATATAAGCTTACCTGAATAAAATAATTTGTAACAGAACTTAGCTGTTGCCAAATGCCCTCCTTATTAGACGTTCTTAGGATCTCCACGAGTGTATGCTTGCAGTTAGAAAAAAGAATGAATTACTTAAGTGGTGATGCCAAAAGCTTTGAAAGCACCCATATCCTTACATAGAAAATTACTGCTCAACAAGCACATAACATTTTTGCACATTTAGGATGTGATGTACAGTATGTGCTTGCTTATATATCATGCACTGACTGGAAACATTTTTTTAAAATAATGCTGCTTATTTTTGTAGCTTATCCTTCTTATCAACTAAACACTGCTCGGGTCTCAACAATGTGTGGCTATTAGAGTTTTACTGTCTTATCTTTCAATATGATCAACTGTGATTTTTATCATTTGTTTTTAATACCCTGCTAAGTTTAAAAAAATAGCTTACTTCCAATGTGTTTTTGTAAGTTTGAGGAAATGTTCTTTATATGTAGACACCTCCATGTGTTTGGGTTTTTTCTTTGGATGCAGAGTTTATACCACATAATAAAGCTGCATTGTTTTATGTCTGAGAGAGACTGTCTCTATCATGTTTGGCCAGGAATATCCAGTCTCTATTTATGATATACAGGTGCTGGTCATAAAATTAGAATTTCATGACAAAGTTGATTTATTTCAGTAATTCCATTCAAAAACTGAAACTTGTATATTAGATTCATTCATTACACACAGACTGATGTATTTCAAATGTTTATTTCTTTTAATGTTGATGATTATAACTGACAACTAATGAAAGTCCCAAATTCAGTATCTCGGAAAATTTGAATATTGTGAAAAGGTTCAATATTGAAGACACCTGGTGCCACACTCTAATCGGCTAATTAACTCAAAACACCTGCAAAAGCCTTTAAATGGTCTCTCAGTCTAGTTCTGTAGGCTACACAATCATGGGGAAGACTGCTGACTTCACAGTTGTCCAAAAGACGACCATTGACACCTTGCACAAGGAGGGCAAGACACAAAGGTCCTTGCTAAAGAGGCTGGCTGTTCACAGAGCTCTGTGTCCAAGGACATTAATAGAGAGGCGAAGGGAAGAACAAGATGTGGTAGAAAAAAGTGTACAAGCAATAGGGATAACCGCACCCTGGAGAGGATTGTGAAACAAAACCCATTCAAAAATGTGGGGGAGATTCACAAAGAGTGGACTGCAGCTGGAGTCAGTGCTTCAAGAACCACCACGCACAGATGTATGCAAGACATGGGTTTCAGCTGTTGCATTCCTTGTGTCAAGCCACTCTTGAACAAGAGACAGAGTCAGAAGGGCTAAAAGACAAAAAGGACTGGACTGCTGCTGAGTGGTCCAAAGTTATGTTCTCTGATGAAAGTAAATTTTGCATTTCCTTTGGAAATCAAGGTCCCAGAGTCTGGAGGAAGAGAGGAGAGGCACAGAATCCACGTTGCGTGAGGTACAGTGTAAAGTTTCCACAGTCAGTGATGGTTTGGGGTGCCATGTCATCTGCTGGTGTTGGTCCATTGTGTTTTCTGAGGTCCAAGGTCAATGCAGCCGTCTACCAGGAAGTTTTAGAGCACTTCATGCTTCCTGCTGCTGACAAACTTTATGGAGATGCAGATTTCATTTTCCAACAGGACCTGGCACCTGCACACAGTGCCAAAGCTACCAGTACCTGGTTTAAGGACTATGGTATCCCTGTTCTTGATTGGCCAGCAAACTCGCCTGACCTTAACCCCATAGAAAATCTATGGGGTATTGTGATGAGGAAGATGCAATACGCCAGACCCAACAATTCAGAAGAGCTGAAGGCCACTATCAGAGCAACATGGGCTCTCATAACACCTGAGCAGTGCCACAGACTGATCGACTCCATGCCACGCCGCATTGCTGCAGTAATCCAGGCCAAAGGAGCCCCAACTAAATATTGAGTGCTGTACATGCTCATACTTTTCATGTTCATACATTTCAGTTGGCCAACATTTCTAAAAATCCTTTTTTTGCATTGGACTTAATTGATATTCTAATTTTCCGAGATACTGAATTTGGGACTTTCATTAGTTGTCAGTTATAATCATCAACATTAAAAGAAATAAACATTTGAAATACATCAGTCTGTGTGTAATGAATGAATCTAATATACAAGTTTCACTTTTTGAATGGAATTACTGAAATAAATCAACTTTGTCATGATATTCTTATTTTATGACCAGCACCTGTATATCCATCCATCCATCCATTATCCAACCCACTATATCCTAACTACAGGGTCACGAGGGTCGGCTGGAGCCAATTATGATATATATATAATCCATCCATCCATCCATCCATTTTCCAACCCGCTGAATCCGAACACAGGGTCACGGGGGTCTGCTGGAGCCAATCCCAGCCAACACAGGGCACAAGGCAGGAACCAATCCCGGGCAGGGTGCCAACCCACCGCAGTATATATATAATCTTTATAATATATTTTTAAAGATTAAAAGATTTTTTATTTAAAAATACTTTAAACGGTTTAATTCCCTAGGTAAAATACTAAGCACAGTAACAAGAGTAAATGTAATTTGTTACTTTACACAACTGTCCCCTATGTTATAGTTTACATGTGACTATGAGTTTTCATTTGCAGACTTCATTGACATAGTCTTATTGAGTTGGGGTTGGCACAGTGCGCTCCCATGACCACTAGTTTTATAGCGTGACATACCAAGTGACTCAATCCAACTTACCTGTGATTTGCTCTTGTCTTAATTTGTAGAGATAGGCTTGCATTCATGTGAATGCTGACAATCAATGAGCACTATCCTAGAAGTATAATGAAGCTACAAGGAAAAAGGAATAAGAATGTTTTGGACCTTGCAAAAAGAAAAGAGGCTTGTCTGTCTGATGTCTCATGTTTTACATACCATGACAGAATGGAAAAAAGAAAGAGACCACCATACTTGTAAAATTTGTCATCCCAATCGACTCCATCAAGCAGGATGTTACTGGCTGTCAGAAAAATTAACAGGCACGTGACACTTGGAAAGTGTGAAATTGTGCTGGAAAGTCATTATGCAGTCATGTAGTTTGACATATGCTGCAATCACTAGACATGTAATATGACATACTCAGGTAATGAGATAAGCAACCTCTGTCGTCAAAATTTGACAATCACTCTGACTAGATGTGTGTCTTTGGAATATAAGAGAAAAATAGGAGTACTAGAACAAAATAGGAGGAGAACATGCAGATTCTTTACCGATAGTGTCCGTCGATAGTAAGCGCCATTTAGAACAGAGGACCCGTAATCTGTGAGTGGGAGCAGCTCTACCCCTTCTACCACCATCCACTCTCCCATAACAAACAGCCATTGAAAAATAAATGTTTCAAGTTCAAAGATTTCACAGTGATTTTTTTAACCCGGCCTTTTTAATTTTGTGTGCTTTATATAAAGTCTACATTTTTTCATATTCTGTGTATTTTCAGATTTCTGATTTTTCACTTCTGCATACTATCCATCTATGCACTTTCTGTACCCGTCCAATGTAAGGCCTCGGGTGACCGAAGGCTATGCCAGTAGCATTGAGCTCAAGAAGGAATTAGCTTGTGTTAGTTCATTGGAAGGACACACTCATCCATACACGGACAAGTTACAGTTGTCATTTAACCTAACTTGCACATTTTTTTTTTGTGAAATGGGAGGGAAAACTGAAATGCCTGAATAAAACCATGCAGATATTGCGAGAATGTGCATACTCCATAAAGCTGGTGATCAGGCCTAGTTGAACCCATTCTCTTGAAGCTGTGAGGCAGCAACTCTAACAATTGTGCCACCGAGCCTAATGCCTCCTTGTTTAAATGTAGTGAATGCACCTCAGGATGACATTTAGAATAATTATTGGGCTGTTGTTCTCACTTTGGCATTCAGAACAGGATTTTTAATTGTTTTTCTAAACAGTAAAATAGAAGCTCACAGACTAAGTCTCTTTTTTATCCTTTTTGCTAGTTCAGCTAACGCATAATTTTTTGGATGACACATGGTGTACTTTATGATTGAAAGCTTCATTTTCCACTTTTATCAGAGACTGAAACACAGCTGTGCTGTTCATCCCTCTCCGCCCACCCCCAGAGTCCAAATCTGTTACTGAACTTTTAAGGCTGTTGTTGTGAATGCATCAATACCCCAAAGGAATGTGTTATATATTGAACCTGGTGGAAAGGACCTCCTCTATTTAATTGCACTGCCGGCTGGCTTGGGAAGCCTCACTTCCCTGCTGTGCTCTGTTCATACCGCTCAACCTCCATCAGACACTGAGAGGCATTCATTCGACTTGCTCATTCCTTCTTTCAGTTTTGTTTATGATGAGTGCCAAAACATAAGCTTCTAGTGTTATGTTCAGGTGTGCGGAACTAAAAAAAAAAAAATTCTGGCATTACAGGTATTGTAAGACTGTTTTGCTTTACCTCATAATGTATAATGGAAAATACCTAAAACCAGCTCATGCATACGGTGCCGTTTTATGCCTTTGTGTTTGAGGAGGGCTTGTTTGTTGTGTGTAGAGTGGCCTTTTTCTGATATTCCCCTTAATGAGACTATGGCAGCACAAAAATTCTAAACAGAGGAAGGTCTCACACCCCTTTAAAATGTCGCTTTCCTACCTCAGAAGTGCAGCTGCTTGTCACAGCTGGCATACTAAACTAACTCGATATGAAGAAAAGAACAGCAAAAATAGCCGGCTCTCTACCTCACAGCAGCCACAGCCTGGGGGTCATTTCAATGAATTTGTCCAGTCTTACTCCTGAATCGCTGACTGATTCCTGTCATTCATACTTTATAATAGAAGATGGTGTTGGTTGATGGGAATGCAAACCCTCAATAACAGCGAAGTAAGTGAATCAGGCATAAAAGAGTGCAGCTTGTTTGGGAGATTCAAAGAAAAAAAATGAATGGTCGAGTTGAAATCAAACAAATCAAACACAATTTGTGGAATTTGACAAATGGAACCAAAGCTTTGTTCATAAGAGAAATGAAAACACTCACCCACAGCCTTGCCATTGAGTAACCTGGTGGAAAGATGCAGTATTGTCTGGCAAATATGCTTGGGGACAACAACAGCAGGTAATACAGCATGTAGATGTCCCATTCTCTATGATCTACTGAACTTCTCTGCTTTGCAAATATAAAGAGGCCTAAAATGTACATTGTTTCACTTTATAGAATATAATTGTCTCCTATTTTCAGCTTAATTGAGTTCAAGACAACTTCTTGACTCCCAGTTGAGCTGAGGTCAGAGAACTAAAGGTTAGGCAGAGGAAGTAGACATTCTCAAGCCCTACCTTAAAGATAGCTGGATCACCATCACATAGTGGGACATGTGGAGGACAAAAGTTAAAGATGTAACCACAGAAAATATAAACCAGATTTGCAGAAAATGAACACCCACTTCACCCACTTTTCCATGAGAATTGCACTTCCTAGCCACGTAAAGTCACACATTTAACCTTTATGGGCATAATTCCCATTTCAAGTGACCACCTAGATGGAGTGTACATTGTACACAAAGGGTCATTATGTCTAATCATGTCCCTCACCATGCTGTTGTCCTGATTTTTGTCTACCAATCACCTGGTATCCACCAAAGTCTAACTTACACTAACTCTACACACAACTTGTCACTCGGAAAATGTTTTGTTTCTCCATAAAGGAATTGTTTTATTACTTGTTTTTAAATGTTACTTTTTTACTATTTTATATCCTTGTTTGCTCCGTGGCTTTTATATCCTCCAATCCACTGTATCAGATTCTCCCTTAAACACAAAGTCACAAGCTTGTAGGTATTCTGAAATACACATTGAAAGGCTGAAAGTAGATACCCATGAAAAGGTGAAAATCCAACACTTGTTTAGGTGGTGATGTGACAGACAGGTTTCAAAAAATTATTTTGGCAATTTCATCTTGGAAAAAACATTTTTGAAAAATCAGTTTTAGTAAAGAGACTGAAGACTGAAATACAACACACATCTTCCAAAACTGCATATTCTATATACTGTATGCCTCTGGCCACCATCAGTTTACTTAATGCTTTTATCAGTTTTGTGGGTTACTATCAAATACGTACTCAATGCATCTGTCAATACCAGCTAGCAGAATCACACTGTCAGGTGTCTTCCTTTATTTGAATTTGTCTAATATAATGTTGTAGAGTGACAGCTGACCCAGTGTTTGCAGTTGGTTCAATATACAATCAAGTTTTATTCTGGAGACTGGTATTCATGATTGTACAAAACACATGCAATGATCTATGGAAAGGTCATAGTCATTAGTCAGTAGTCATTATGTAGAAGATATTATGGCCAGCCGGGACGTTAGAAGGACCAGGACAGGGAGCATATCCAGAGCAGTAGCTCCCCCAGAGTGCTAGGTGGAAGCCCCAATGGGTTGCAGCAGTGCCTCAGACTCTCCCAGGGCTCCATGGGAATTGGAGTTAGATACTGCCCTGTTGAGAGCCATGGGCACCGCCAGGGGGTGCTGCAGATACTGTTTAGCCCTGAAGTGCAGCTCTTGTGCCACACCTGGAAGTGTTGCCAGAAATGCATCAATGAGCACCTCGAGCACTTATAAAAGGGGCCAGTAGATACTACTCGGGGAGCCAGAGTCAGGAGGAGGGAGTTGAAGCTTGCCTGAAGGAGTGGAGGAGGAAAAAGAAAAGAGAAAGAAGAAGAGTTGTGTTGTGTTGTGCTTGTGGGAGACGGGGAAGACATTTCCCACAAGGAAGAAAGAAAAATAAAAAACGTGTGCTTGCACTTGTGCCTCCTGTGTCTGTCTATGTCAGGTTGGGGCAGTGGTGCTCACCTTAGTGGTTCACAATATGCATGAATGGAAGATAACACAGCTGATCCTAGATATGACATTTGGTTTCTTGTTTTACGGCTTTCAATCGAAGGATGAGAAGCTGAACATTTAGTTAGCTACACCAGTACTGGATCGATTATTGACAAAGCTTTGAGTCCAGTTCCTATCCTAACCACTGCAGCAGAAAGGTATTACAATTTACAGTAAGTCCAGTATCTATTATACAAAAGCTATCAATCATTAATACTTTTAAGAAATGTTACGTTTTTATAACCTGCAGACTGTTAGTTGCTCTTTATAATGGATGGCTATACTGAAATGTTACGGCTAAACTTTTATTTTAGTAATCATTGTGCTCCAGCAGTTGAGGGTGAGAAAGTGAAGGTACAGTATCTGAATGTTTGAATTATGTTCAACATGATGGTGACTCTGACACATGCAGGCTTTTAAGGAGGTTTATAAACCAGAAATAATTACAAGATATACAGAGGATGGGATCTGTCATTCATCCTTATTAGAGCTATTACGTGCCCAAGAGGTCAATTTATTTCTTTATTGGAGAAAAAGAGCCAGTCTTTCATTGATTTCTTTTTTGTCCACAAACCATACCATAGCTAACTATTATAGAGTGTCTTGTTAGTGTGCCTAATTTGTTTTCAAGTAAATAGGTGTTTATTTATGAGGGTTATGGCTCTGACGATGCTTAACATTCTGTTACGCCAAGTGAAAATTACTGTCTACAAAATATTGACAGAATAAGACTTTAAGGTGATTTCTAGTCTTGGACAATTTTTGACTACAAGTTATATAGAAAAAGAAATTCTCATAATTTGCAGTTTTTATTTAAATATAATAGATTGCAATAAAATGTTTATTTATGATAACAATAAAACAAATACATTTTTAGCATATAGTATATTGAATTGTTTCATTAATTTTCAAAAATAAATGGAGCCCCTGAGCACACTCACTGTCAAACACTCACTCATGTTGAGCCAGTTTAGAGATGTCAATAAACATGACCTGCATGTCTTTAGAATGGGGAAGAAACTGCAGTACTAAGATTAAAAAGACTGTAACGTGGTCAGATTTAAACTCGGATCTATTGTGTTGCTGGCTATATTAGCCACGGTGCAACCACGCCACCTTCTCCTGAATCCAATACACAGTAACTGCTAGTTATTGATATAGCTGCAATCCAACGATGCACTCTTGCAATGTAATATACCTGATTTTATAAAACTCCTGCTAAGCACACAATGGTGCACAACATTTTGGGAATAACATTATTATACTGTTGCTTAAATTACACAATAAATATACTTCAGTATTGAATAAACCACATTTATGCAGAAAACTTCAAAAATGATTTGTTTAATCAAAAATGCTGCATGTTTTTAACCAAATGAAAAAAAAAATTTATTTTTTGCATCAGCTTCTTTCTTTCTTTCTTTCTTTCTTTCTTTCTTTCTTTCTTTCTTTCTTTCTTTCTTTCTTTCTTTCTTTCTTTCTTTCTTTCTTTCTTTCTTTCAATAAATGGTACCTACCATATGTATTTTTTTCTGCTTTTCCACATATTCGTAGCAAGAGGCCTGAACACAGGCCCACATTTCTTTCTTTCTTGTAACAAACTCCAAAACAAACAAGCAGGAACAAAGTTGTTCTTTCTTTCCTCCTACTAAGTGAATGCTCAAACAGATAGAACTATCCACACATATTTTCTTTTCCCTCATAATTGAACACCTAAACAAACAGAAGCAATCTCAACGTTTTTTTCTTTTTTTTTACTTCCTGCTAAATGAGCACTTAAACAAACACTGCTCAACAACTGCTGTTTTCAGTAAGCACTAATCATGGGTAAAATACTTTTAAGTCTTTTGCTTGTGAGCATAGTGTACCTTTTAGAACATATTGGAATTATACATTTCTTTTCATCCTGTAGCTGTATATTGTGACTTGGAACTTTATGAAATTAATTAGGGTTTTAGTCACTGAGAGTCAGTTAAGTGTCAGACCTTTATTTATTTAGTATGAATAATTGTCACTTTACTGCCTGAAGCGTCTCAAATTGAAGCTTTATTGTTTAGAAGAACACCTGTTTAATAAATCAAAATTGTGTTATGTTTGACTCATTTGTTCATTTTTGGAACCTACTTTGTCCAGTTAAGGTTTTAAAAGAGAGAGAAATAGAGACTGTCTTCCATCCATTAACAGGAATGCCCTTGAGAATATAGGAGAAAAACTAGGAGACCTGGAGAAAAATGTGCAAACTCCAAAAAGATATGAAGCCATGCTAAGCACTGTGCCCCAGGCCACCAGTATTTTTTTAATTGACTCAAATATGTAAATAAACAATGTAAAATCAAAAAGGCAGAGAGAAGTTATCTTAGTTATTTCCCAGCTTTTATGAATATATACGGACTACATGAGTGACCTTCTCCATCAGTGTGCTCCTGTTCACCCACTAAGGTCCTCTGATTCTGGCAATATTGTTGTGCCCCACACTAATCTACACTCTATGGGTGACACAACCTTCAGCTCCATAGCACCCAGACTCTGGAATGACCTCCCGAAATTAATTAGATCAGCTGACTCCAACCAACTTAAAACTCATCTGTTCAGGAAGGCTTTTAACTTAACATTCTGCCCCTTCTTTCAGTTTACTTTTCTGTCCAGATGCTCAGGATGATTTGTGTGTATGTGTGTGTGTGTGTGTGTGTGTTATATCACAAATGATGTTATTTGTTCAGGCTTTTCTTTTAGTATTGAATTTAGTATTTTACTCTATTTCATGCTTTGTTTATCCTGCATCTATGTTTTTGTGTTCTATTCAGGAAGCATTTGTATCCAATATTATATATACCTTCTGTTTCTTTCTGAGATTCTGGGAAATGCCTTTAGCACGGGAAAGATGCTATATAAATAAAATGTATTATTATTTTTATAAACACTATACTACAGTTAGGTCCATAAATATTTGGACAGAGACAACTTTTTTCTAATTTTGGTTCTGTACATTACCACAATGAATTTTAAATGAAACAACTCAGATGCAGTTGAAGTGCAGACTTTCAGCTTTAATTCAGTGGGGTGAACAAAACGATTGCATAAAAATGTAAGGCAACTAAAGCATTTTTTAACACAATCCCTTCATTTCAGGGGCTCAAAAGTAATTGGACAAATTAAATAATTGGAAATAAAATGTTCATTTCTAATACTTGGTTGAAAACCCTTTGCTGGCAATGACAACCTGAAGTCTTGAACTCATGGACATCACCAGATGCTGGGTTTCCTCCTTTTTAATGCTCTGCCAGGCCTTTACTGCAGCGGCTTTCACTTGCTGTTTGTTTGTGGGCCTTTCTGTCTGAAGTTTAGTCTTCAACAAGTGAAATGCATGCTCAATTGGGTTAAGATCAGGTGACTGACTTGGCCATTCAAGAATTTTCCACTTCTTTGCTTTAATAAACTCCTGGGTTGCTTTGGCTGTATGTTTTGGGTCATTGTCCATCTGTATCATGAAACGCCGCCCAATCAATTTGACTGCATTTAGCTGGATTTGAGCAGACAGTATGTCTCTGAACACCTCAGAATTCATTCGGCTGCTTCTGTCCTGTGTCACATCATCAATAAACTCTAGTGTCCCAGTGCCACTGGCAACCATGCATGCCCAAGCCATCACACTGCCTCCACTGTGTTTTACAGATGATATGGTATGCTTTGGATAATGAGCTGTTCCACGCCTTCTCCATACTTTTTTCTTGCCATCATTCTGGTAGAGGTTGATCTTGGTTTCATCTGTCCAAAGAATGTCTTAGATGTTCTTTAGCAAAGTTCAATCTAGCCTTTCTATTCTTGAGGCTTATGAGTGGCTTGCACCTTGCAGTGCACCCTCTGTATTTACTTTCATGCAGTCTTCTCTTTATGGTAGACTTGGATATCGATACACCTACCCCCTGTAGAGTGTTGTTCACTTGGTTGGCTGTTGTGAAGGGGTTTCTCTTCACCATGGAAATGATTCTACGATCATCCACCACTGTTGCCTTCCGTGGACGTCCAGGTCTTTTTGCGTTGCTGAGTTCACCAGTGCTTGCTTTCTTTCTCAGGATGGACCAAACTGTAGATTTTGCCACTCACAATATTGTAGCAATTTCTTGGATGGGTTTTTTCTGTTTTTGCAGCTTAAGGATGGCTTCTTTCACCTGCATGGAGAGCTCCTTTGACCGCATGTTGTCTGTTCACAGCAAAATCTTCCACATGCAAGCACCACACCTCAAATCAACTCCAGGCCTTTTATCTGCTTAATTGATAATGACATAACGACGGACTTGCCCACACCTGCCCATGAAATAGCCTTTGAGTCAATTGTCCAATTACTTTTGAGCCCCTGAAATGAAGGGATTGTGTTCAAAAAATGCTTTAGTTGCCTCACACTTTTATGCAATCGTTTTGTTCACCCCACTGAATTAAAGCTGAAAGTCTGCACTTCAACTGCATCTGAGTTGTTTCATTTAAAATTCATTGTGGTAATGTACAGAACCAAAATTAGAAAAAAGTTGTCTCTGTCCAAATATTTATGGACCTAACTGTATATATATATGTATATATATATAAAGTATATGTTTATGTTAAAGAAATCTGTGGTAGATGTCTTTGACTGTAAGATGAAAAAGCCTTTATTTAGCTTCCCTAAAGCTTTAACAGGAAGGTTTTTGACTTTTGGCTGTAAAAGGGCATTTAAAAAGCATGAAAGGAAGTATCTGAAAAAGTCAGCTTAATATAAGGACCTAATGAAAAACAGTTTTGAACAACTTATTTCAAACAGGTCAAGATTACTACCCTCCAGATAAGAACTCAGTAGGTGTCACTTGTGGCCTGGGTTCAAACTGTGCTAGCAATCTAGCCACATTGCCATTTTATCTAATATGTTATTGGTGTAACAGCCTGGTGCATTTTCTTTGGAAATTGTAGTGACGCCCTTTCACAAAAGGAGGCTCAATTCTGTCATTGAAAAGTGATTTAAAAAAATAAATAAATAAATAAAATGAAAACATTATATGCTTATCAGAAACAAAGTGCTGGCTTAGGTCACTGGATTGCTAAAGGTTTTGCAGAATATTGTATTTACACCTGGCAGTATGATATTTTGGATTAACAGGAACTGAATAGAATTTCTTGAAACTAATAAATATTTCTGAGAAGATGGAGGTTAAAGGTGTTTGGCTGTTTTGAAAGAGCCTTTGTTGTGCACAAACGTAACCCCAAGGAACAGGTCCAAAGATGACATTGGCTGGCGACAAAAGCTACTTCTCAACTTTTCAAAATTCTTGTAGTTAGCAATGATTTTCTGAATTGCAGTTTACCTGCTTGAAATCAGATATCTGAGAAAAAGTTTCTCGTATATCATGTGGTGCATGGGCAACACAATATGGAGGTTATGATGACTGTTTTTAATTAAAGCTCCAAAATGACAGACACTGACAGACTGGTGACATGTATAAGGTGTATAAATCATCTCTTAGACTGACCAGACTGCATACTATCTTGTTGTATCATTCAGTATGCCTGCGTTATTTGTATTCAATAAATTTCTGGCAGTAATGCTTATGTTATGTTTATTTCTGTGAAAAACTTCCAGAAAACTATAATACAGTATTTGTCATTGATAAGAAGTATAAAAATGACAATAAAGATATTCTGATTCTGAGTGAGCAAATCATGTGCTAAGATTTAGATGTTTGGACATTGATGTGCTTGGTAATATAGCTGAAAAACAATGTCTATCCAATTAATAAAAGAAAAATCTAGCAATAGGCAAATATTTAGAAAATGAACCTTAGATATTGTGTGTACTATGCAGTAAACATCAAGTTTGGCTCCCTATTTATTTATTTTTACTCCAATCAGGTGAGGTGAAAGCCCTTTTATCATGTCAGTTACACCAATCAGAAAATACATGGGGTGCAGATAAAAGGCTACTACTATTAGAGCTTCATGACAAGAATGCCTTTGTGAATATTTGAATGACTCTGTAATAAAATAAAAATTAAGATTTTTGAAGCACTAGCAGAGCCTATTTTAATTTGGCGAGTTATTACTCTTTGCTTTTCCTCTAATTATCTGAAAAGCTCTAAACCCCCTTTTAATCATGAAACATCCACAAATCTGTACAAAGGAGGAACCATAATTAAAAAACAGAGAGTTGCCATAAATAAATTAACCACTGGAAAGCTTAATTAATGAATGATTATTAACAACTGAAATGCAGCGACACAATAGTTTCTGAGTAACAGTCATTATTGTGGAAAATTAGTTGATTAGAGCCTGAATAAATATAGCCTTGTTTTTTCAAATCAGGTTTAGCCCTGTGAACACCTTCAACAAAGCAAGCTAAATAATTTCACCTACTCCTTGTTTTCAGCAGCCTAGCCCACAGCTTATAGAGCATTCTTTCAAAGGGAGATAAATCAAGCATTGGAGACTAATTGTTAGAAAATGTGAATTATCCTTCTCACTTACAATAATATGCTGTCACTAAATTTTGATATGACGTTTGAATAATTAAGTTACATTCCCTTTCAGATACATAATAGACTTGATTAACATATGATCAGTATTAATGCAGTTTTTGAATAGAGAACGTAACTTTTACACATTTGCAAATGCAGACACATAATTTCATGGATGACAATTATTTGCTACATGAAATGTACAAAATAAATTACTTGTCTCTATCATAGGCATATGATCTACACATTTTTTAGACAATCATATAATGAGGTAGAGGTGGCCAAAGCTCTTAACTCTGACAAGTTCTGCTGAGCATATATCCATACATTCACAGAATCTACTCAATCAGGATTAAAGGGAGCTGGAGTTTATCTTGGAATCAATGGGTTCAAGAAAGAAAGCAACCTATGGGGCAGGGTGCCAATCCATAGCAGAACACACCTATTCATACACTTACTGTGCCAATCTTGAGTCGCCAATTAACCTAATGCACAAAATCCCACTCAGGTAGACACTGCCTAGACCAGGGTTGAAACCCAGTCAACTGGTGCTGAAAGTCAGACTGTGCTACCCATCCACAGAGCAATAAAGTACAAGATGGAAGCAACCGTTGGCAGTGTGCGCTTAATCATATAGAATTCATTATCAATTACAGAACATCTCACAACATCACCAATTGCATGGCACAAAAGCACAAATATATTTGCATTGTTTTTGAGGAGCTTTTCTGCTGTATTAAGAACATTATAGACCTTTACTGAACTTTCTGCTTTAATGGAGTGTCCACTTAAAGTAATATAAGCCATTGAAAAATACAGTTTAACACCTAGAGGTTTTGCTTCCTTTGCGGTTTGATCAGAATGACCATTGCAAGTAAAAACGATAGATTAGATAGATAGATAGATAGATAGATAGATAGATAGATAGATAGATAGATAGATAGATAGATAGATAGATAGATAGATAGATAGATAGATAGATAGATAGATAGATAGATAGATAGATAGATAGATAGATAGATAGATAGATAGATACTTTATTAATCCCAATGGGAAATTCAGATTAGTACTTTTTGAAATTGTATTTATCCCCAGACATTAGAAAGGTACAAAACTCTGTAGCAATGAAGGAGCAGTTGGTAGAGCAACTATGAAGCCTGCATGGGTCAATGTTAACCTTTCAAGAATGTATTGTTAAACACTGAGAAATCAGACAGATGTTTGGGTCCCATTGAAATTAGCAAAAGAAGAATTTAAAAACGTAAATGCAGGTGCAGCAACATATTCAATAGTTTAGTTCATTGATCTCACAAAACATCATGCCTCTTTATGAATGGTTTCAAAGTAAATGTGAAAAAGTCTGTTAATAAACTTAACTCTTTATAAAAAGCCAACGGCAACTTCAATCTGCATTTCTAGTAGGTCTTAAAAACTTTATTGCCTTATTATACAGAAAATTTGTTACAATACTGTAATGTCTTCACCGAGCTGCACCACACCCCTGAAGTAAAGACACAGTATATATTAGTGGCAGACATCAGTGGGCAATTGAATGATCGATGGCGTGACCTGGAGACTAAACCACAATAAGTCAGAATGTGGCATGTTCCAGGCACCCAGAGACGCTTGTCAGGGAATCTTAAAACACCTGAGCTAAAACAGGGTGGTGGGGCCTAAACACTGGAATTCATAAATGAGCGCCCTCCCTGGCCAATATACTGGAAGGTGGTAACTAAATTTAAATATGTCCGAGTCCCTGTTTTATGTTTTGTTTGGGGTTCATTTGCATGAAGCCTAGTTCACAGCGTTTTACTTCCTGTACCCTAATTTGGTGACACTACAATACTATCTATAGATATGCAGAGTGGATACCATGCAACAAATGAAACTTCTATTGATTTTCCAGGCGGAGTGGTGGCTCTGAGGCTAGGGATCTGCACTGGCAATTGGAAGGTTGCCAGTTCGAATCCCGTAAATGCCAATAGGGACTCTGCTCTGTTGGGCCCTTCAGCAAGGTCCTTAACCTGCAATTGCTGAGCGTTTTGAGTAGTGAGAAAAGCGTTATATAAATGCAAAGAATTATTATTATTATTAAGTAGAATTTTATTTCTGTTTTATTGTAGTTTTATCTAAGCATTACTTTAATATTTACTAGAATTTTAAGTGGACACTCTTTATTTCATGAAACTTTATTTTCATCCTCTCACTTACTCTTGTTTTACTGGCCTGTTTTCTTTATGTACTGCACACTCAATGTTTCTTTTTTTTACTTATTTCGTATTGTAATCTGGCTAACTGGATTTAATAAATACTGATTCAAACTAGCAAGACAATGTTCATTTGTGTACTTTTTGCATTATTTGTTTATTTATCTTTTTGAGCATAGCATGGTTAAATCCTGGATGATGAAGATACTAAATAGTGTGCGGTGCTTAATACATGACATGATGATGGACCTGGAAGCATTTCTCACCAACTATGGAAAAACCTACTATGTCACATCTTTCAAATTTTCAACAAATTGAGAAAATGATGTTGCCCCAGGCACAGTGATAGCGCTGCTGTCTCGCAGTTAGGAGACCTGGGTTCACTTCCCAGGTCCTCCCTGCGTGGAGTTTGCATGTTTTCTCCGTGTCTGTGTGGGTTTCCTCCGGGTGCTCCGGTTTCCTCCCACAGTCCAAAGACATGCAGGTTATGTGCATTGGTGATTCTAAATTGTCCCTAGTGTGTGCTTAGTGTGTGGGTGTGTGTGTGTGTGTGTGTGTGTCCTGTGGTGGGCTGGCACCCTGCCCGGGATTTGTCCCCTGCCTTGCACCCTATGTTGGCTGGGATTGGCTGCCTGTAGTTAGGATATAGTGGGTTGGATAATGGATGGATGGAATTATACTGTTTTGTATTTTGTATCTTGTTGCTTTCAATATTAATCTTGTATTCTTTGTGAAATGCCTTATGGTGGAATGCTTTGTTCATTTTTTCTGAGTTTTAAATACACAGCATTGATTGATTGAATCAACAACACCTGCCATTTAAATCATGCAGTCGCAGCATTTAAATCATGTGATCTTAATCCGACGTTTTCATTGGTAGGCGGTCTTTCCTCATTGGTCAGTGGAGTTGCAAGGTTTTTGTCTTGCAGTATGTAAAATACTGTGCACATACTAGCTTCGTCCATCATGTTATGACCGGAATGAAAATAAATTTGGCCATCACCACTACCTTATCACATCAGGAAAGACCTAGTAACTCCAAAAACTAAAAAACTTTTTCCATTGCATGTGAGATTTCTCATTATTAACTTATATAAAATGTTCTTAAACTCAGCACAGATATTTCAGCTACTAATAGATATTAGGATTTGCCTTCAAGTACTGTAACTACAGGGTCAAGAATCACATTTCCAAAATTTGCTTGCAGTTAATAGAGTGACAGAAATGTGTTAAGTGTTAAGAAATAGTATTAGTCAGCTACTTTTTAAACAATGAGCTCTAGGGTATTAAGAAAATCCTGTGATGACTATCATGAAAAGCAAATTTCTAATGAAAGCAGACTACAAAAAAAAAAAACTAAAGATGAAGAAGAATAAACCCGGCGTACATAACAATCAAGAGGACAGTTCCTAGCAGTATGAGCTGACTTGTTAGACACAACTTCTTTCAAATATGTATGCATATACGTGTAAAGGCTTCAGTCCAGTTCCAACTGATAATGTTAGGAAAGCAAATGAAAAGGGCTACTTGGTAGAACTTCCTCAGTCCTGAGTAGGAGATTAGATAGAGTACCAGACACCAGACTAGAAGTAGAAGACATGGATAATGTGGTGAAGGAGAACAGCAGGTGAAAAGAGCCACAAGAGAGATTGGAATGAAGCCAGGAGAGGTAAGGGCAAGAGTAGGTCAGGGGCATCCTACTGCCTTATTGTTTAGAAGACATCCCTGAGGCCTAGACAGTGGGTGTGATGGTTGGGCAATAAGACACTTTAGGGTTTCTAGAATAGAAATTAAAAGCGCCCTTAGGCTTACTTGCAAAATCCAGTTTGTCACATCCTTCATTCCTGTAATTGCTGCAATACAAAACATAACGTGACAAAATATTATGTAATGCAACATACCAGTAACATAGCATAACATTTTTAAACAAACTTAATCTAACTCAAAGTCATATAAGTGTGAGAATGACAGACAAGTCCATCACACACACCCATGCAAGGTCAACACAGAGTCACCAATCAAGCTGGCATTTACAATTTTTTAGAGGTGACAGAGGAAACCCTGAATACCCGGAGAAAAACTCACACAAACCTGCGATGCCTAGGGCACAGTATTTGAACCAAGGATACTACAGTAGATGGGGCAGTAACACGAACTGATACATAGTTCTGGGTGTGGAATGCAGGTAGGAAACAGTGCCACTAAATAAGCAGAGGTCCTCCAGCAACACAAGAGAGAAAGAAACACAGCAGGGATAAAATACAGTGTAATGCCAGCAGAGAAGGAAAGACTTCAATGGGAATGTCATCCACTGTATGTACACTACTAAGGACACAGATCCCCAGGAAGAAGAGAGAGAAGGGTGGCCTGAGTGGAAAGAGGTAGTGGTCTCCCCTGAATGATAGACAGAAGGTATCAAGGATGCCATGGAGGCCTTATCACCCTTAAAAATAGTGGGAGAAAGAAGGCAGGGATGTCATGGGGGATCAAGAGGTGGTTAAAAAATTGTAGGACACCAGCAAGAAGCACATGGTCCTAGGCTCAGAGAGCTGAAACTGGGTGATCCTTTTCCAAGGTCAAGCAGAAAAAATAAAGCAGAGGGAAATAAGGACTTTGGGGAGCAAAGGTGCAAGGGGAAATTACAAGGAGGTCTAGCTTTGGGATTGGGCAGACATGAAACATGTGCTTGAACCCTACCACCGAGAAATTCTCTTCAGTAGTGTCCTCACTTCGAGCTACTGGACATGAACTAGAGGTTCAACTATCTTAGTTTGCAGAGCTAAAGAAGATCTCGCCTGAATGAATTCTTTGTCTGTGACATTTAGGGCTCATCCTGGATTTTCTCAGACAGAGAGAGATGAGTGTAGCAAAGCTGATATAGATATGGCCTGCTTCAAAACAAGATGTCCTTGAAGCAAGAAGCTCGATTGGTTCCAAAAAACAAAAGCTCATTTAGTTTAATGTTAGGGGGTGATTGGGGCAATGACTAAACCAGGAAGACAAAGACAGAGAGTCATATTACAGAGAAAGAGAAAGAGAAAATTAGTTTGAGAATGCTTTGAGAGACTTGTAGTGTGGTAAACAAAACTGGGTTATAAATGGTCACCGTCTGTGTGAAGTTTGCTTGTTCACTCCATGTCTTGATGTTTTTTCTGGACATTCTGACTTTCCTCCCAAATCCCAAGATGTACTTGCTAAGGTTAATTAAACTGGTGATGTGTAAGAGTACAACAAGTGCTCTGACCAAGGTTAGCTATTGCTTTGCACGAATGATGTCCACTCCCCATGGCTCACTGTGACCCAGGTTTCAGATAATGCTTTCAGATAATGCATGAATGCTTTTTTTAATGTACATAGTAAAAATAATTCATTTTTGTTAAAATATTTATGTGAAATGTTACTGTATACCCTGCTTTGTTACATATAACTTTGAATTTTAGTGTGCTGGGGGAACAAATCTGAAAAAGTTCCAAGTATATTCTGGTTGCTTTTAATTATAAGCCTTTTACTGTAATGTCTCATTTATAATATGAAATAAGACTACTATTGCAGTTCTTGTGAGTGTGGTACATAATATTGATTTGCTTTTTCCATCATTAATTTATTTTATTTCATCCAAGTATGCCAGTTACATTCTAAAATACACATAAACAAGACAGTGAATTACTCAATACAATTTCCTTTGCATGGATTCTTTGTATCATTCAATCTTCTCTTAAGTTATATGCAAGTATAAGTGAAATAAAAAAATGCATCTGAACTTTAAGATAAAGGCATCTGCTACTTTATGCCAAGAGAAGACTTGAATGATTTGACTTGAGAAGATTCAAATGAGAGTTTCAATGACTGTTTAAAAAATTGATCCTAATTATTATTCTGTAACCAGCTTTAACTGGAATTGCAAATGAAAGTAAGTTTTAAAAAAATCAATAAAAAAGCCAGTAACAAAGTAGCTTGTAAATGTAAATCATCATTTTACAGACTTACATTAATGAAACTCATAATGCTCTATCAGTCACACCCAAAGTGAGATACTAGTTTAGGCCTGTGCCATCATGCTGTTTTAATTTGTCTACTTCAAAAGCAACTTATTATTTGACTGAGTTATTTTCCCATCTGTAGAACCTCTTGGTATCCGCTTTGAGGCATAAGGTTCTGCATTTTTTCAGTGGTGTGCCCATACCAATTAATTTAACAGTCATGCTTTGAATGATACTGTAAGTTCCTTTGCAGGGCTTAGTCCTTTCTGGTGTCCCGCATTGACTTGGATTACCATTTCAGGCACATACTGGTTTGTCTAAAGTCATAGTTGCTGCTCCTTCAGTTTGTTTTAATCAGTAAAAAACTAAAGGATGGTCTTAAAAAACTATCTGTGCCTATCCCAATAGTCGCTGAGTTTAAGGCAAAGGCAAATCCTGTACTGGAAGCCAGTCCTTCATAAGGTACATGCAGACTTATCCACTATGGGGCAGTATATAGACACCTAACTGCCTACCTAAGGGGCATGAGAGGAGCCCTACACACATGGCACCCAGCTGTGAAGAAAACCAGCTAAATACTTTGGGGTGTTTATAATAGGCTTCTGAACAAAAAGCCTGAATATGATGTCATTGAACTTGCTTAATGTAGTTCACAGTCCTGAATGCAAACCATGTGAATGCAAGCTACTTAAGGATGGAGTGTCAGTCCATGGCAGTGCACATATATACACGTTCATTGTCAATCACACAGGGGCAGCTTGAGAGTCATGCATTACACTGGTCTGCAAAGTGTTTTTATTGTGAATAGTCAATTCTATTTGCCTTCATGAACACAATAAAAATATAATTACAATGTTTCCATCATGTCACATTTAAGTGCTAATTATCAAAAAAAAATCTGAAGATGAAAAGCTATATAGATTGTCACATCAGATTAGATCTGTGCTTGAGGAATAAAAGAAGTGAATTAAAAAATGAAAAAGAAACGGAATTAAAATTTAACAAATTACACAATGTATTTATGTATACAATATTGTTCTAAGTATAATAAACATGAAATATTTAGTCACTTTAATATTTTTAAGCATACAGTATATGTAAGACAACAACAATAGATATTCAATGACTTAGATATAATTTCTGTTGTTTTTAATCACTTCTTAATTTTCTTGATTCAAAATTGCTTTTGGTGGTCTGTAGTTACAGAAGGTCACTTTTTTGGTGTGTCCCAGTGAATCATTCCACAGTAGTCTGCCATTAGGCAGACATCCCAAAGTCCCTGGTAGCGTCTTTTGATATGCTATATACAGTGCATCCGGAAAGTATTCACAGCGCATCACTTTTTCCACATTTTGTTATGTGACAGCCTTATTCCAAAATGGATTAAATTCATTTTTTCCTCAGAATTCTGCACACAACACCCCATAATGACAACGTGAAAAAAGTTTACCTCAGATTTTTGCAAATTTATTAAAAATAAAAAAACTGAGAAATCACATCTACATAAGTATTCACAGCCTTTGCTCAATACTTTGTCGATGCACCTTTGGCAGCAATTACAGCCTCAAGTCTTGTTGAATATGATGCCACAAGCTTGGCACACCTATCCTTGGCCAGTTTTGCCCATTCCTCTTTGCAACACCTCTCAAGCTCCATCAGGTTGGATAGGAAGCGTCGGTGCACAGTCATTTTAAGATCTCTCCAGAGATGTTCAATCGGATTCAAGTCTGGGCTCTGGCTGGGCCACTCAAGGACATTCACAGAGTTGTCCTGAAGCCACTCCTTTGATATCTTGGCTGTGTGCTTAGGGTCGTTGTCCTGCTGAAAGATGAACCGTCGCCCCAGTCTGAGGTCAAGAGCGCTCTGGAGCAGGTTTTCATCCAGGATGTCTCTGTACATTGTTGCAGTCATCTTTCCCTTTATCCTGACTAGTCTCCCAGTTCCTGCTGCTGAAAAACATCCCCACAGCATGACACTGCCACCACCATGCTTCACTGTAGGGATGGTGCCAGGTTTCCCCCAAATGTGACACCTGGCATTCACACCAAAGAGTTCAATCTTTGTCTCATCAGAACAGAGAATTTTCTTTCTCATGGTCTGAGAGTCCTTCAGGTGCCTTTTGGCAAACTCCAGGCGGGCTGCCATGTGCCTTTTACTAAGGAGTGGCTTCCGTCTGGCCACTCTACCATACAGGCCTGATTGGTGGATTGCTGCAGAGATGGTTGTCCTTCTGGAAGGTTCTCCTCTCTCCACAGAGGACCTCTGGAGCTCTGACAGAGTGACCATCGGGTTTTTGGTCACCTCCCTGACTAAGGCCCTTCTCCCCCGATCGCTCAGTTTAGATGGCCGGCCAGCTCTAGGAAGAGTCCTGGTGGTTTCGAACTTCTTCCACTTATGGATGATGGAGGCCACTGTGCTCATTGGGACCTTCAAAGCAGCACAAATTTTTCTGTGACCTTCTCCAGATATGTGCCTCGAGACAATCCTGTCTCGGAGGTCTACAGACAATTCCTTTGACTTCATGCTTGGTTTGTGCTCTGACATGAACTGTCAACTGTGGGACCTTATATAGACAGGTGTGTGCCTTTCCAAATCATGTCCAGTCAACTGAATTTACCACAGGTGGACTCCAGTTAAGCTGCAGAAACATCTCAAGGATGATCAGGGGAAACAGGATGCACCGGAGCTCAATTTTGAGCTTCATGGCAAAGGCTGTGAATACATGTGCTTTCTCAATTTTTTTATTTTTAATAAATTTGCAAAAACCTCAAGTAAACTTTTTTCATGTTGTCATTATGGGATCTTGTGTGTAGAATTCTGAGGAAAAAAATGAATTTAATCCATTTTGGAATAAGGCTGTGACATAACAAAATGTGGAAAAAGTGATGCGCTGTGAATACTTTCCGGATGCACTGTAAATGCAAAGAATTATTATTATTATTATTATTATTATTATTATTATTATTATTATTATTATTATTAATTCATATCCTGATGGAATCTTCACTCACCGCTCAAAGAGTTTCAAGGAAAAATTCTAAATGTAAATCCAAAAAGTGAACTTTCACACTCATGGTGCAATGTAATTCCTTGAAGTTAACTAATAAAATTTTTTACAGTTTCTTTATAATTTGCATCTTTATTGTTACCTGAAAACTTAAAAAATTATTTTTATGAATGATACCCAAGCCTCAGATCTTCATCAGAAATCAGTTTTCTAACAATAAAAATCCAACAAGAATTCTGTTTTTTGAATTAGCTCCACTCAAACCCGGCAACTGTTGCACAAATTCATAAAACAGGCTTTTTCAACTGAAAAGCCTTTGACAAACTGCTTAATTAAACCCAGCTTAATATAAAGGGGTGATGGCTGCTCTTTATCTGGATCCACCAGGCAGCTCTGGTGATGTTTTTGGCACCAAGCTGTAGCCTTTTTCTAGCGGGCCAATCCTTCTGAATCCAATGTCAGTTCTTGGCTCTGCTGTCCCACTCACATGGAAAATGTGGGAATTTTGTATGCCCTGAGTGCTGACCCTGTAAAATACACACTATTTTCATGTCCCCATAAATCAGGGTTCTCAAACTTTGGTCCTGGAGGGCCACAGTGGCTGCAGGTTTTCATTCTAACCCTTTTCTTAATTTTTGACCTGTTTTTGCTCCTAATAAACTTCTTTTGAATTAATTGTAATTGACTTGCTTATGAAGACTCAGACTCCTTAATTGTTTCTTTGTTCTTAATTAGCAGCCAAACAATAATGAGATATAAAATGAACCAAAGCATGACCAGCAAACTGTGTCCATCGTACAATATCTGAAAATAAAGAATGATGAAGATCTTAGGAATGTTGATCTGGTCAGATACCCAAAACATTTTAACAGTCCTCTTAGAAAAGGGAAAGTCAACAGTTTCACAAACGTCTGCTATTGCACAATGAGAGCAGCAACAAGCCATGGATTTAAAGAACAAGTTTAATTAACAACAAGAACCAGCGCCTAATTAAGCAACTGCTTGCAGTGACATTGAGTTTGAGGCCCTGACTTAGTTAGTCTTCTGTTGGCTCACTCATTTCACATTTCATTTCTGTTTGGGTGCCATTTAAGGAAAGAAATGAAGCAATTCAGAGGAACGATGAAGAAATTCAGGGAGACAAATCTTAAAAAACAAGTCAATTAAAATTAATTCAAAAGAAGTTAATTAACAGCAAAAAAAGGTCACTAATTAAGAAAAGGGTTAGAATGAAAGCCACTGTGGCCCTCCAGGACTGGAGTTTGAGAATCCAGCCATAAATGAACCAGCAGTGCTCATTGCAGTTAATTTTCCAGAGAAGATTTTCAAAATTCTTTAAACATAGATGTTAAAATTGCAAAATAGTAGATTCAAATAAATTATTATTAAAATAAAATATTGATGTTTAATTAATTATACAATGTGTAAGAGCCATTTGCTGGTTATTTAATTCAAATTAAATGTTTGTCTACAGTATATATTGGGGCATAGTCTATGGGAGGTTCTTACAACCCCCACAAGTTGAATTGAATTGGTATATTCTGACTATTTCTAGCCTCTCTGACTATAGATTAGTCTCAGTTGGTGACCGAGGGTAAGGTATGGAGGGTACACGGTTTTAAACTGTGCCTTAACATGCCCAGTAGTATGACAGTTAACATGCTCTATTGAACGTGCAGTGCCGTACGTTTAGAGCGTACTGAAGGTGAAGTAAAGCATCTTTAAGTATAGAAACAACTGAAGTTTGACAAGAAAATCTAAGTTTATAGAAAAAAACATTTTTTCCAATTTTTTTGCCTTTTATTCTACATGTGTAACAACCTTTTTTCTTTATTCTTGTGTGGATTATTTGCTTTGAATTTTCACTAAATCTTTTAAAATGAACTTTTGGACTTGGAGATTTCTTTTGGCACGCATTTGACCCATGCTTGATCCTGCCTTACTCACCAGCAGATACACAATGAAATAATAAAAAAAACTATTACTGGTAGCCAAAAAATGCATTTTGTGAAAAAAATGTTACATGATGAAGAAAAAATGTTTTTATTTTTTTAGTTCAGTCCCTAAAGATATATAAAAATCACATAAAATAATCCAAACAATTTTTTCAACGTATGCCTGTGTTATCCTGTCAGGTCTTGAGGGTGGGGAAGAAAACCTCAAAATGTGCCTACTCCACACAAAGACTGCTGATGCCAGGGCTCTAAAGCAGGTCTCAGAGGCAGCACTTTTAACTACTGTGTCACTGTGCCACTTCTAATTACAGTGCATAATCCTAAAATGTTTACATTTTTTCCTTTCTAAAAGCAGGCAGAATTAAAAAAATACGTGTTAGCACTTCCTTTGAATTTTATCTACTAAGCTCATTTCAAGTGAACTATTAACTGTTAATGCATAATAGTATGAAAGGGTGGCATGATGGCACAGTGGTTATTGCTGCTGCTGCCACACAGCTCCATGTAATCACAAGCGTTTTCTCAAAGTATTTCAGTTCTCTTTCAATATTCCAATGTATATTTTGGATTATCTGATAATTCTAATTTGGCCTATTAAAGATGTAAAGGGCCGACTCCACACCCAGTGTCCCCATGGGCTTAAACCAGATTAAGTATGTTAAGCAAGTGGATGCTTGAGTAGATGGCTGTATGCACTTTAAAGATCCCTCTGAGTATAGTATACACCTTTACCAGTATTCCAGACCGTTAACCTAACTACTGTAGGTAGGTAGAACTGTATCATCCCAAAGGGAAATATGATTGTCCCATAGAATAAGAGCAGTCATTTAAACACAGGAGTAATAATGCTAACAGTCCAGCTCAATATTCATTTTCTGTAGCGCAGTGTTTCATATGTTAAATGAATATTTTTCCTTGATATACAGTACATGGTGACAATGGAGTGCAGCATAAATTTGCCCTCTAAATAACACATAATGTTTTGTGGATTAGAAAAATCAGTTAGTATTTGCATCTTGATTCTGTTCTGAATCTGCATGCTTGACACCGCCATTCTGTTCATATTTTATATTCCTATTAATGAATTTGTGCGAACTCGGTCATTAAAAATAGATGATTATTGATTTATAAGAACTGCTAAGTAATTCTACTGAATTGGATGACTGTAACTACACTCGTTTCAGTATGATGATCTGCTTGTTTAAATAACATCAAGTAGTAAAACAATAAGCAGCTAAAGTGGAACTCTAAACAGAAAAAAAATCCATCACAGTTTAAACCTGTTCCGACACCTTTCCAAATTATGTTATATGCAGAATAAATTCACAGCCTGAAGACATACAATATAACTTGAAATGTGGCAGTGATTGAAGATTAAGTTCAAAAAGCACAGCAGTTAACTATTCTTGATTCAAAGTTTTCTATTTTTAAACATAACTTTCTCAAAGAAGTATCAATTGCTTCACTTCTTGTTCACTTTACAACTTTCAGGGTACTACCATGTCAGCAGAAGTCACACACTTGCTGTCTCTCAGTTTGTTAACACATTACTGATCATTTCATTCTATTAACTCCTCAAAAATAAATAAAGTTCACACACTCCAGTTAACTGCAAGCCTTGTTTTTTTCTGAGCTGAAAAGTACATAACTGTGTAACTACCAGATATTGTTTTATATTTCCCAAATGACATGTAAGTATTTTCAGAATAAAATTCCATTAACATTAAACCAAACCAAGTGAATTTGAAATATATGAAGAGACGTGTTAAATCATGTTCGATGTCCTTAGAAATTACCACTTACTCCCTGCAGAGCAAAATAAGCATCCTTGTTTTCTGTTTTTCTTAGTCTAATGTGACTTTAGAATCCAGCTTTAGGAAAGCATTGCAAAAAGTACTGCCAAAGTGAGACCACTAAATGGTTTTTGAATCTGAACAATTACATTTTTAAATTGGGGGTGGCCGATTTGGCTGATAGACACTTGTGGGGCATCGAGGTTTACGCTTACAGTGCGTTCTGTCTACTGCATGTTGTACACTGCATATCTCATTTCAGGGAGTCGCAGTACGGCTTTCACTTATGTGATGTAGGCAGTGCATTTTTTCCTTGTAGATGCCAAGTTTACCCCTTAGGATAATTAAAGTTCTATACACCTAAGATAAATTTACAAATGACTCAAACTTATCTTAATTATTTTTTTTCATAATTTACTTCCCTCTAAGAAAAAGTGTTATCAATTGGTTCTTTTTGGCCTGAGCAGAAGGAAATATTTTTATCTAAATTCAATTGAAAACCTTCTGCCCACCGGTCTTCTGTGTTTTTCAAAGTAACTGCAATCAAAAATTAGCATCTCTTACCAGCTCTTCAGAATTACTTTAGTTCGAGAGGGTAATTTTGTGCAGGTAGGGGATGAAGCAACTAATACATTTGGAAGGACTTCCACACAGGTGCGGATTCCATTCCTCCCAATAGTGTGCTTTTCCGTCTTTATTTTTGTATTTTGGACACTACATTTTTATGTAGCCATTCTCTCACTCAAAGATGTATTTCTGAAGCAGTATTTGAAATTACCTGTAACATTTTTCACATCATCAGGATATTGTAAATAGCTGTCCTTATTTGGAAACACTGACAAGGGAAATTCTCTAGTCCATGGTTTTATTAGTTCAAGATTGGATGCATCCTATGCATTTCTTGGCAGGCTTTCAAAATATATTACATGTGAAATGAGGAAAAAAGATATTGAAATGCTGCGGTGGGCTGGCACCCTGCCCGGGGTTTATTTCCTGCCTTGCACCCTGTGTTGGCTTGGATTGGCTCCAGCAGACCCCCGTGACCCTGTGTTAGGATATAGCGAGTTGGATAATGGATGGATGGAAGATACTGAAATGAATAACTGAATAAACTCCAATTGGTTCAAAACTCTTTGCAGTCTGACGTTCCACTATGTATTTATAAATCTACAGCTTTAAGAATAGGATAACGCCAAGCTCTATGATATCCTTTTACAGCTTTGAATGGTTCAGCCTGCTTGTTTTCTCTAATCTTATACAACACCATAATTAAATTATTTAAATTAAAGTGCCAATTCTGACGTGTTATGTTCATGGCTAGCAACTTTAATTACTTACCCACTGTAATTAGAGGCATACCTAAATTATTGTATTTAAAAGTAAGGCTGGTAAAATAGTTTTGATAAAACAAGTTAAACCACAGCGTAAAGTGTGTGTAGTTGGGAAGGAGGAACAAAAACCAAGTAAGTGAGAGAAAAAGTGGTAACCTGGTAGAAACCATTGACAGAAATTGGCAACAACCTAAAATAGAGGAATATGTAAATTACACAGAATATACTACTGAATAATATGAAGTAATGCAAATGGTCCAGCTACTTCATTTTCCTTTGACATAAGAAAGAATTATAAACTGTAAAGTATCAAACAGCAGTTTAAGATAACAATACATAAGTTTTGTCAGTTGGGATCGGCCTAAACTCATTTCATTGTAGTACCATGTGTGCTCTTACAGTATGAGATGAATAGCTTTTGTAGACACTGCGACATGCGAGTCCCTGTTTTGCACCCCAAACACGAGGCTGAGTCTCAGTACTTTAGCAAAACCAGCTTTATTCAGCTTGAAACAGGAACAGCACGGTTATTTATTGTAGCGGGACACAGCAATCATGCAGGGTCATGGCCAAGTAATACTGTTTCCTGCATTTAAAATGTTCCTTGCATCGCCCATTGATGACAGGCCTTATAGTGTGACTGCAGTCGGCTCAGATTTGCTTTTGCAGTGAGTCGCTGCAGTGCCGGGAGCCTGTGGTTCCTCCAGTAAACGGATAAGCTCTCTTCCACAGATGTACCGATGGTTTGGGACGCTCTTCGGCATGTCGTCCTGTTGGGGGAGTCCCAAAAGAGTTTAGAAACCTTACAACACCAAAATAGTAAAGTCATCTTTTTAGTAACAAATTCATTGAAACCTTTGAATTTAACTGAATGATGGAATTTACTCATTCCTAAAATTACTTAGAGTGATATTCTCAAAGCATTCGTTTATCCAGCCATTCATTTAAACTATAGGACAAGTCACCCACATGTCTGCTGCACCAGTTTGTCCTATTTCTGTCTCTGTTGCTCTCTTACCCTTTCTACTATTTTATGTCTGCAGATGCCAGTGGAAATAAGCGTGTAGGTCCTAGCCACCTGTAACATAAGATCAGTGTTGTAGCAGATTGACTTAAATAAAATTCCTTTTGTGAACACAAATTAAGTGCCATGTAGCACAAGGTTAAGCAAATACAAAACCTCAGAGTCTTCATGTTTTAGGGTGTCACTGCTACAGCCGATATATTATTATGTGACTTCTAGTTGTTGGGTATGTCAGACTTGCCAACTGCTGAAGCTGCTGATCTTGTTACTCGCCCATGTCTGTTTAAACGACTGAAAATCTCTGGGCATGTCAGACTTAGTGACTGCTAGCTCACCTTCCAGAACAGTTGTATGTGCCCCTTTTTTGTGACAGCTGTGGACCACCAGGGGGCACACCAGCCTCCCCAACCCCGACACTGACAGACGTGGGACACAATTGCAAACACATGCTTTTATTTTTCTTTGTTGTTCCCATGAGAAACACCTTCCCCCGTGTCCCACCGATACAACACAGGCACAAGCACAGCAAACACAGTTCAGCCCAAAAACTTTTTCTTCTTCTCTGTCGCCTCCACTCCTCCTGGCATGCTTTGTCCTCTTCCACCCGACTCTGGCTCTTGGAGTTGTGGATGATGGCTCCTTTTATGAGCACCCGGAGGTGCTCCAAGTGCTCATTGAACTACTTCCAGCAGCACTTCCTGGTGTGGCGGAAGTGCTGCAAACAAGAACTCAGCAGAACTCCAGGCCTTCCATTATAGGGGTGCCCCACCACACGGCCCATTACGTGTTGTTTGATGGAGTCAGTGCTGTATGAAGAAATAATAGGTACAACAAGTGCAGCTGCAAATCTCAGCCCTTTTTCTTCCTTTTTCTATTCTGTTGCGGCACAACAAATATGAGACATCAGGCAAATGAGGTCCAAAACACCCACATTCCTTATTCCTCATGTATGAATTTTACTTATGGATGAGAATTCAATGACTGTCGTCAGCTCTCATGTACACATTGCCCGTCCGTGCAAGTAAAGAAAAAGTCAAACTTATCTGATCTTGATGGGCACTTGATGGACTGAGTCACTGGGGATATCACATTACGTGACATGGAAGTAGGCTGCCAACTGCTTCCAACTCACTAAGATTATGTAAGTGAAGGCTATGCCTGAAAATTCATAGAAAAGTCCTGTAATGTGGCATGCTCTTCCCTCAGCCTCCAACCCATGTTTTATGGTGTCACTTTTAACTTGTTTTTACCGCAGCTGTGAGCTACAGCAACACACTGCCAGTGAAACAAGAGGCTGGGAGCATGCGCTGATAGTGCGTTTCCGCACCCACCACGCAATGAACCACCTGGATTGGGACCCGAGTGCAGCAGTGAAACAAGGACTACCAAATAAACTAATTAAGATTTGCCTACATATGTAATAATATTTTCATTCAGAACCAAGTTGCCTGAAGAATGGTCCTAAGCTGCCTCGAAAGCTTGCATATTGTGATCTGTTCAGTTAGCCAGTAAAGGTTGTCATTTTGCTTGACTTCTCATTGCATTCAGAACCAAGTAAAGAGTCATGGCCTGTTCCAATATTGTGCCTGATATTGCCAGGATAGGTTGTGGCTCCCACCCCAAACTGGATCAAGCAGTTTTATTGATGAATCAATGAATGGACCGAGTATGGACCTCTTATTCAACACCTGTTGAAAGTTTTCTGACTGCCAGCAGTGAATGATCTCAAGCCATAGAAATTCCTATTTATTTTTTAACATGATATGCTGGAAGTATTTAAATGCAGAATACATATGTAAGTCTCCAAAATGTAATTTTCTAACTGTATGAACAAAGAAAATAATCATATATGATTATGCTGAAGAAATGTCAGCCCTAGTAAAAGTTACAGATAAGATGGCTGAAAATATGATGGCGAACTTAGCCAAATGGCAACTTGTTGAAACACATAGCAATGGAAAACGAAGCTACTTTTGTTAATGTTCATTTAGAGTTAGAGTGATTCATCTCGATGCTGAACAAAAGTCTCTGATAATTTGGCTTTTTGCCAATGTGACGCTTCTTCAAATTTGGACCTTTAACCCACTAAGTGTCTTGTGATAGCACCTCTACCCTCAGGCACTGGATGGCCAGCAACTCACCTTATCACAAAATGAAAAACAATGCAGAGTTTACAAATGTTTTCCTTTCAATGTGATTTAATCAGCGTTCACCTCTTGTGACCTTCTGCTCATCAGACCCTAACAACCCTTAGGCTGATAAGCCTTTTGTTAAATTATTAACCAATTATCTTAACAAAACATAAATGAACACATATTAACATTGCTAAAATAATCTAATCTATAGAATCAAAAAGTAAAACATTAAAACCAAGAATTTGGGCCATGTTTATCAAATGAGTAACTGGCTACTGTCTAAATAATTATATTGATCTCATTTTTAATAGTAAAACTAAAAGAAAGGTCAAAAATCCAGTGTGTTGTAGAAAGATTAAGTGATTAATATACCAAAACCTCATACTGTGTTAAAAGTTTGTTAACCTCCATCAAAACACCCATTTCTAGACAATGCCTCTGTACTTAATTTGCCACTATATAAGGAGAGATATTCAAAGCAATAGTTCTCAGATGAAGAACAGTCTTAAACAATGACTCCAAATACAAAAGATCCTTAATGGCGACTAGACGAAAGTCTGCAGTTTTTTGCACAATATCTTACAATTTTATGCTTTTAATGAATACAAAATTAACATATGTTCTTACATTTGTTGAGATAGATTGTATGATTTGTTGGAGATGTTTCATCACTCAGGAAATAATGGAATTCCTTGAGAAATATATTTTTGAAATCATTAATGTTAATACATAAAAGGAATCGGCATTAAGCTGAATTCTTTTTTTTTTAAATTAATTTAATTGATTTTATTAAAATCACAAAACATTCCATACAAATAGATCAATTTTACAAGAATAGGATTGAAAACAAATCAACCCCCACCCCTGAGAAAGAGAGCATGGGCAGCAGAATAAAACTTAAACCTAGTAAAAATAAGTAAATAGATAAATTAGTCAGTGAATATAGATAAATGGAAAGGAAAAGAAAATGGGGAGAGAATCTGCTTCCTCGGTGATTTAAAAGCTTATTCTAGAATGTTATTGATTAGATCCTGCCAGGTTTTGAAACATTTCTGCACAGATCCTATTAGTGAGAATTTTATTTTTCCCAATTTCAAATAATATATAACATCAGTTACCCACTGACTTAAAAGAGGAGAGTTAGGATTCTTCCAGTTGAGCAAGATAAGTCTCTGTGCCAATAGTGTAGTAAAGGCAATCACAGTTTGTTTGTCCTTCTCCACTTTAAGTCCATCTGGAAGAACACCAAACACAGCTGTTAATGGGTTAGGAAGGATTGTGATACCAAGGCTGTCTGAAAGGCATTTAAAAATTTTGGTCCAGAATGATGTTAATTTGGTGCAGGACCAAAACATGTTACCCAGTGAGGCTGGAACTTGATTGCAGTGTTCGCATGTTGAATCTTGCCCTGGAAACATTTTGGACAATTTTAAGCGAGACAGATGTGCTCAATATATCATTTTGAGATGAATAATTGTATGCTTTGCACATATGGAGCTCAAGTGAAGTCTCTGCATCGCTACCTTCCACTCCTTTTCTGAGATGTTGAGTGAGAGATCCTTTTCCCACTTACCTCTTGGATCTTTGAAAGGGAGGGACTGTAAAATGGTTTTATATATTTCAGAGATGCTGTCTAAGTACTTGAAACTGATCAATATTTTTTCCAGCATAGAGGGAGGTGGAAGGTGAGGTTCTGTTTAACAAAGTTTTTAATTTGAAGCTAGTGAAAGAAATGTGTTGCTGTAAAGTTAAATTTAGAATGTAATTATTCATGGGATGCAAAGACGTTGTCTATGAACAGATCTCTAAGTGATTTAATCCCAAATGTTTTCCAGACATTAAAAACTGCATATGTTTGTGAGGGTTGAAAAAGGTGGTTTTCGTGCAGAGGGCCCACCAATAAAAGCTTCTCCATCTTAAAATGCTTCCTACATTGGTTCCATATTCTGAGTGAGTGAAGCACTACTGGGTTGTTAGTATATTGGCGATAACTTGCATTTATTGGGGCGCAAAGCAAGGAATATAAAGAAGTACTGCAGATTTTTATTTCTATTGCAGACCAAGCCTGTATATGTTCATCTAGTTGTGTCCATGTACAGGTTTTTATAGTCTGTATGTTTGCTGTCGAGTAGTAAAATTGAAAGTTAGGTTATGCCACCTTCTGCTTTGGCCTTTGTAGGGTCGCTCTTTGGATATGTGGATCTTTTGAATTCCAAATAAATGAGGTTATGGTTGAATCTAATTTTTTAAAAAACGATTTATTGATGTATATTGGGATGTTTTGAAATAAAAAGAGAATCTTAGGGAGGATATTCATCTTAATAATGTTAATTCTTCCAGCTAAAGTGAAGTGAAGGGTTTACCATCTATCTATCTATTGCTTAGTTTTTTCCATACAGACGGCAAAATTTTGTTGATAAAGAGCTTTATATTTACTTGTGATGTTTACCCCTAGATATTTAAACTGATCTGCAATGATAAAAGGGAAGGTGTCCAATCTAATATTGTGTGCTGGAGAATTCACTGGAAAGAGCACACTTTTAGTCAAATTAATTCTGAGACCAGAAATCTTTTGAAATTCTGTTAGTGCTGTTAGGACTGCAGGCACAGTATTTTGTGTGTCTGATATATACAGTACCATATCATCTGTATATAGAGAAATTTTCTGTTCAATTCCTTCTCTGATAATCCCCTTTATCTCATAAGCGTTTCCACAGTGAACTGCCAGTGGCTCAATGGCAATTGCAAAAAGTAGTGGTGACAAGGGGCATCCTTGTCTGGTACCACGTTCTAGTTTAAAGTAGTCTGAATTAATGTTGTTAGTACAAACTGAAGCTTCTGGATTGGTATACAGTAGTTTGATCCATGCACAAATGTTCAGGCCAAACCCAAATTTCCCCAATGTAGTGAAAAGGTAGTTCCATTCAATCATATCAAATGCTCTTTCTGCATCCAAGGATAATAATATCTCTGGGGTGTTTGACTTTGCGGGTGAATATATTACATTAAACAGGTGTCGGAGATTGAACGCTAAGTGTCGGCCTTTAATAATCCAGTTTGATCTTGTGATGCAGCACTTTCTCCATCCTTCCAGTTAGGACTTTGGAGAGTATCTTAAACATCATTATTCAGAAGTGAAATTGGTCTGTATGATGCACATTGTAATACGTCCTTATTTTGTTTCGGAAAGACGGTGATTAATGCTTGACGAAAAGTTTGAGGTAGAATTTTATTGTCTCTAGCTTCTGTGAATGTTGCTAATAGGAGGGGAGCTAGCTGAGTGAAAAACCTCTTATAAAATTCGGCAGGGTAGCCATCGGGGCCTGCTGCTTTCCCACTCTGAAGTGACTTTATAGCATCTAATAATTTTGATAGTGCCAGCAGTTTATCCAATTACTCTGCACTACGAGTATCTATTTGTGGTATCTCTAATGCATCCAGAAATGCATTAGATTGTGTCTTGTCTTCTTTAAACTCAATAGAATATAAGGATTTATAGTAGTCTCTAAATTTATGCTCATGAACAGTGCTTTAGCTTCACTTTAATATCATTTGCCTTACTTTTCCTAAACCAAGTGTTAAACTTCTAATTACAAGGAGAATAACAACACAGTTGATCAGATCCTGTGAAAAACTTATTCAAGTATCACAATTAAGATAAGCTCACAATAATAAGCTCACAGTGTAATGACCCTGACCCTATCTGTTAAGTGAGACAAATCCGTGGCCTCAACCATACTAACACTACAAGAAACTGAAATTTTATTACCATAACAGTAGTAAGGCGAGTTAAGAAAATAGTTAAATTTCTCTAATTAATCTTAATATCTACTAAGCCATTGTCATGGCCTTTTTATTATATGGAAAGAAGAAAATATGATCTCGATCATCGCTAGCCACAATTTCTGGAGAGCATTAGTTTATCAATTAAGTATATTTGACAATTAAAAAACCCAATAATTATTTCCCACACTAAAGAAGTAAATTGCCAAAGTAATTCAGCAAGCAAGCTGTGCCCCTGGGAGAATCTCCAGTAAACCTGCCCAGCAAAAACAGTAATAACACTTAATACCCAGGATCAGTTGTAAACTCCTCTAATGGGCAGTAACCTGTATTAAATGCAAGCATGTTGGATTTAGATTTCAAAGATATGCAGCCTGAGTATTGTAATTATAAATCTTACACTTCTCCACAGACATTAATTGTCTAAAGCTTAATGATTTATAGTCATCCTGGAAATAATTATTAATTTTCCTGATTATTATACCTGTGGGCGGCAGCAACTCTGCTCTCAATAGAACCAGAACTGAAAAACTGCTTCATAAGAAAAATGTCCCTTAGGTAACAACAAGTAATTTTTACTTTAATCAACTTACACTTAAAAGAGTTTGATTAAGGGCACATTCACCCTTTGGGGAAATTCATGTTAAATATTATTTGCTTTGTTATTTATGAACATAATTACTTATTTCTTTTAAAGTTTACACTGGGAAATAAGGATTTTCAAAAGTGGCCCACAATGATGTTTTTTCAACATAAAATACTAGAATATCTTAACATTGCAACACATTATTGTTTAGCTTATGCGTATTCCCCTGCTATGTTAAATGCATGCTGGAAATAAAAATAATAATATTCCGAAGCACAGACTTGGAAGCCTTTTTGGTCTTCGATAGTGTATCTAAATGTACCATCTTACTAGGTTGGTAAATGCAAACTTTGCTTGTTTGCCATTTTTAAACTTTTTTTTATAATAAAAACTTAAGTCTTTCCTGAATTCTTGACTACTAGGGTTTTGTACCATGTTAGCCATTATGGATGTGGTGAGAAGTTAAGCAAAATTAGACCTTTTATTGGCTAACTAGAAAGATTACAATATGCAAGCAACATCTTGCCTGAGTTGCCCTGAAAGCTTGTATATTGTAATCTTTCTACCTAGCCAATAAAAGGCGTGAATTCTTGACAAATTCTTTCAAATAAATATTCATTCTATCCTTAATTTTGTGTAGCAAAAGCATTTATTTACAAAGAAAAGTGAATTGATATTTAACCACTAAATTCAAATTCTACTAAATAGTGTATTCTTTATTTTGATAGTGTTGTTCGGTTAGAATCACTATGCAGCAAAATAATTAATTACATATATATAACAGTACAATTTATTTCAAGTCTGGTCCTGGTCCTCTTTAAATTAATGTTGCAAATGCACAGCATAGCCCTTCCTTTACTAAAGAAATAATTATTAAAAGAAGTCGTCATGACAATTATTCTATTCAAGGAGGTCTCATCTTGTTTAATTCTCTTGTAGGAAGTTCCACTTCCTTCTTTAATTGTTCTCATTAACAATAGACAGAAATAGACACAGGTGTAAATAACAAGGTGGCCTTGAGAGGCTCAGCTCATTTCATGTCATTTCCCTTTGCTATGATCATCGGGAAAAGATGGCATTGTAATATATAAATATATATATTTGTACACATATATACATATATATGTATATATAATATATATATATATATATATATATATATATATATATTATATATATATATTATATATATATATATATATATATACATATATATACTGTAGATAGATAGATAGATAGATAGATAGATAGATAGATAGATAGATAGATAGATAGATAGATAGATAGATAGATATACTAACTGCTCAAAAAATTAAAGGAATACTTTGAAAACTCATCAGATCTCAATGGGTAAAAATCCTGCTGGATACAGTATCTATACTGATATGGACTGGGTAATGTGTTAGGAATGGAAGGATGCCACATTGTTTGATGGAAATGAAAATTATCAACCTACAGAGGGCTGAATTCAAAGACACCCTGAAAATCAAGTGAAAAAAATGATGTGGCAGGTTAGTCCATTTTGCCGAAATTTCATTGCAGCAACTCAAAATCGTACTCAGTAGTTTGTATGGCCCCCACGTGTTTGTATGCATGCCTGACAATGTCAGGCCATGCTCCTAATGAGATGGCAGATAGTGTACTGGGGGATCTCCTCCCAGATCTGGACCAAGGCATCACTGAGCTCCTGGACAGTTTGAAGCGCAACCTGGCGTCGTCGTCGGATGGACCGAAACATAATGTCCCAGAAGTGTTCTATTGGATTTAGGGGGCCAGTCAATGGTATCAATTCCTTCATCCTCCAGGAACTGCCTGCCTACTCTCCCCACATGAGGCCGGGCATTGTTGTGCACCAGGAGGAACCCAGGACCCACTGCACCAGCATACGGTCTGACAATGGGTCCAAGGATTTCATCCCGATACCTAATGGCAGTTGTCTAGCCTGTAGAGGTCTGTGCGTTCCTCCGTGGATAAGCCTCCCCAGACCATCACTAACCCACCACCAAACCAGTCATGCTGAACTATGTTACAGGCAGCATAACTTTCTCCACGACTTCTCCAGACCTCCAGATTCTGTCACATGTGTTCAGAATGAACCTGCTCTTGTCTGTGAAAAGCACGGGGCACCGGTGGTGGAACTGCCAATTGTAGTATTCTATGGCAAATCCCAATCGAGCTCCACGGTGCCAGGCAGTGAGCACAGGACCCAGTAGAGGACATCAGGCCCTCAGGCCACCCACATGAAGTCTGTTTCTGATTGTTTGGTCAGAGACATTCACACCAGTGGCCAGCTAGAGGTCATTTTGTAGGGCTCTGGCAGTGCTCATCTTGTTCCTCCTTGCCCAAAGGAGCAGATACCGGTCCTGCTGATAGGTTAAGGACCTTCTACGGCACTGTCCAGCTCTCCTAGAATAACTGCCTGTCTCATGGAATCTCCTCCATGCCCTTGAGACTGTAAAACATCTTTGGAATCTGTTAGGCAAACTTGGGACTGTTAGGAGAAAAAAACCCACATTAACATGGGAAGAATGTGCAAACAGCTTCTGGAGTGCAACAGCATCTGGAGTACTGTGTTTAGTTTTGGTCTCCATATTACAAAAAAGGCTTAGCAGCACCAGAGAAAAGTCCAGAGAAAAGTGATTAGCCTGATTCTGGACCTAAGAGGTGTGAGTTATGAGGAGAGATTGAAAGAGTTGAAAGTTTTCAGTTTAAGCAGACAATGGCCAAGTGCAGGGTTCGAATCTGCAACACCTAATCTGATAGGCAATCTAAAAATTATGTTTGAAAAGAACTTGAAATAGAAATATTTCTTGAGAATTAGTCATAAAATAATACCGGAAAAAGTCTGTGATGAATTTGTGAATGAAGTACAGTATAACATTACTCATCTGAAATGTGTACTGAGATTTATGCAGGAGTACAAGGTGGAAATGGAATAGAATTGAAATCAAAACTTATGATTTTCGTATTGAAAATACTGTAATTATATGTTTTTACAGGAGAAACAAATATATTGAAATACATTTTTATTAGGATGGCACTGTGGCGCAGTGGGAAACGCTGCTGCCTCTCAGTTAGGAGACCTGGGTTCGCTTCCTGGGTCCTCCCTGCGTGGAGTTTGCATGTTCTGTCCCGTGTTTGTGTGGGTTTCCTCCTGGCATTCCGGTTTCTGCCCACAATCCAAAGACATGCAGGTGAGGTGCATTGGTGATCCTAAATTGTGCTTGGTGTGTGTGTGTGTGCGCGCCCTGCGGTAGGCTGGCACCCTGCCCGGGGTTTGTTTCCTGCCTTGCGCCCTGTGTTGGCTGAGATTGGCTCCCATGACCCTGTAGTTAGGATATAGCGGGTTGGATAATGGATGGATTGATGGACATTTTTATTAATGTGTTATTAAAATGTTCATCCAGGCAACCATCTGATGAAAGGCCTGAAAAATGTTTGAAAAATGTGTTTGTGAAGTGAATTTCTTACATAATAGCACTTACCTGAAGTTTGGTCTACATATGCCATGCTTTGCAAAAAAGAAAAACTCTGCCTCTTTGAATAAAACCACTCTGGGACAATTTTAAAATACAATCAGAAAGCACTAAACCAACTGCCGTCCAAATGGTAGAATTGTAGCTCCCTTCTTCATGACTATTTAAGCTGATTTGTCACACTTCAAGTTACCAAAGCCTATGACTGTGAGTCTTTGTTAGTTCATACTGGACCACGACTGTTTGTTGGCTGGGAGCATATTCATTGGAAGTGTTTTTAAGATTACTATAAAATGTCAGATGCCATTAATTGTATTGTCTGCAGACAGTATACAGACTGCACTAGCAACTCTATATCCCCTAACAGTTCCATTTTGGGAGATGGAATGGTCAGTAGACAAAAATAATTTATTTGGGATTACTAGCAACTTTGCATTCAGACACCAAGATATCACCATTTTTGTTGTGAACATCTTAAAACTGAGACATGTGTTCATGAAGGGCTAGAGTTAACATTAACATAGTATTAAGAATTTTCCGCTATTGTTTTTGAAAGTTGTTAAAACTTTAAATGTTAGTTTCAAAAATTATGCTTGCCATGAAGCAGCTATGCTGCCCAGAACTGCACTTTGCACTTTGAACAAGTGTACTGTACCTCAAGAGCTCATTTGATGTGCTACACATATGAACAAAATCGACTGATGCTATGCTTTAAGGCATTGCAGGTGTTAATATTCCTAAATGGTTGTATTAAAATAAGTACCTGTTGATGTCTCTCCATTTAATCTTGTAATCCATAGCTTTTCAAATCACAGTTGGAATATACCCGTTAGTGGCGTGTCTGCAGAAGGAGAAAGACCTTAGCTAAAACCTCTAAATATTTCATATTTATGACTCTATGTGACTAGCACACCAGCACCACACCCTTTCAAGTCACACTAGCTGTCGGCTCAGTTTAATTGAGGTTTACTGCCCTCCTTTGGTGCGCGTCAGAGCAGGATGCAAGGTGACTTAACACTCACATGGCCTGGGTGGAGCTGGGCAATCTGTGCTTAGCAAAAACAAGGGTGCAACACAATAGATACAAAAGCATTTCACAACATATTATTAATTGCTTTGGCTATCTAATGAATCCTTTGCTTAAACTACTGTTACATTTATACCTCCCTGTATTTTTTTTTTGCCTTTCTGTTAAATGTTTTAAAATGTTAAATGTTTTCAAGTAGACTGTATAGCCTAAGCCTAAGCTGTTAGCTTGTAAACCACAAGGTGGATGATTCAGCCACATTATTAACCCTGGGGTAGTCATTTAGCCTGCCTGTATTCCAATTGTAATAATATGGAAACAATTTGCCTTTGTGGCCTGCTATTTGCAAGTTGTTGAGTGCAAAAATGTCTATTAATGAAAGTCAAAAAAGGTAATCTGAATATGTCAGTTTGTGCATGCATCTCTGGCATGGCTGCTGAGTTTTTACTGTAGCTACATCACTGTAAGAACACAAAAACTAGAAAAATTCCCCTGTTAGAATAGCATATATTATTTATAACATTTAACAAGAAAAGATTGACTTTAGACATTCTTTTAACTTTTTATGTTTTATAGAATGCACAGTACATGTATTACTAGTAAACATGATCATAATATTTAAATTTGAATGCACAATGGGAGTTTTGAAACTTGTAAGAAGCATGTGGGAGTCATACTGGCCTCATCCCTATCTACAGCATACAGAATTGATCAACATATGTAGTACAAGTCAAGGGAAGTTATGATTAATTTATATAACACACTAGTGAGGCCTCACCTGGAGTACTGTGATTAGTTCTGGTCTCCATATTACAAAAAAAAAAGGCACAACAGCACCAGAGAAACGTCCAGGGAAGAGTGGATAGTCTGATGCTGGGACTAAGAGGTATGAGCTGTGAGGAGAGATTGAAGAGAATCAGAGATTAAGAAGTAACATGACTGAGATTTTTAAAATTATAAGAGGAATTACTACAGTAGATTCCATTTATTATTTTAGAATAAATACCGGTACTTCAACGAGAACACAGGGCCACAGCCGCAAACTCGGATGAGCTTGTTGAGCTGAATGACCTGTTCACATCACAATTGTTATAATTCACATTCCAAACAGTGGATGTCTCTTATTGTTTGAATGTGTTGCAAGTCACAATTCTAGTGCCCAAGAAATTAGTTCTGCCTGTATTGGCACTTAATTGGTTTATGATGTCATTGTGTCTCCATTTTGTATTGACAGAGTCTACTGCTATTGCCATTTTAAGTAAATCTTTTTCACAGTTGCCAGCATGTTGTTAATAGAAACAGACACCTGTTAGTACTAATGTGTTCTGTATGCATTAGTCATAGTGGTGCCCTTTTTAAGTTTTGGATTACATTTCAAAATTTGGAATGCAACACCAGCAATTTCCAGTTAGGACAGGAAAAGGGCATAGACTACAGACTTAGCTTTATTTTTTAACTTTAATTTTTGACTAAAGTTTTGGGGACTTATTGATCAAACTTTCATGCTTATTTTATTTATTTATTTATTTATGTATGTATGTATGTATGTATGTATGTATGTATGTATGTATGTATGTATGTATGTATGTATGTATGTATGTATGTATGTATGTATGTATGTATGTATGTATGTATGTATGTATTTATTTTTGTTGACTCTGAACGATTTTTGTAGATGGCAATGTTTGCTAATCCCCCAACCCCTACTGGAGTCTCTCTGTAGCTTTCTGCTTAGCCATTATTGGCGTTTCATTGAATGTAAAATGGGTGTTTGGCCTCCAAATAATTAATTAAAGACTTCATTGGCCAGGCCAGGCCTCCTTTACTTGCCCAGAAAGGCCTCACTCTGATGGGTTTAATCTTCAATTGCCTCTCTCTGGTTTTGCAGGCCTGAAAGTAATGTGAGCCCCAAATAAACCTACATGTCTCAAAATATATACCAAAAGCTCCACAAGATGAAGGATGACCATTAATCTTTGACTTGTATGAACAGGAAAAATAAAGAATCTTTATAAAATGAATATTTATTAACAAAATATCAAAAAATGCAAGTAGTACCTTCAAATTCAAAAAGAGATACAAATGAGTTGCCTCAAAGGTAATCCAGAAATCAAAAATCTTTAAACGAAAACTAAAAAAAAAAAAATCCAACATAAATGAATGATTCCCACTTCTGAGTCTTCTCAGCCATCTTACATAGCCCGAGGGAGGCCTCAAAAGTGGCTTGGCCTCTTGGGACTCCACCCACAAAGAGAATGGAACATGAGTAAATTTAAAGACACAGTACAAAATTAACCAATAATAAACAAAATCAACACTAATAATATATACATATAATAATAATACAAAGACAGCAAAAACAACAATAAAACATTTTAACATACGCTATACATGGCAATGTGTGTATTAAATATGGTACAAATTTAGGGACTTTCAAAATTAGACTTGATATTATTTTGGAAGAATTAAGTGGACAGAAATGGCGAGTTTTGTTGGGTTGAGTGACCTGTTCTCATCTAGTTCTAATGTTCTAATAAATTGTTCTAATCTGGAAGGCTGATGTTTCAATAACTGTCTGCCATTCATCTTGTGAACTTGAATAATTCAAGAATCTATTCAGGTCCAGGTTTTAAATAAAAAGAAAGGTACTGATCATAATGCTACCTTACCTTGGAGTCAATTTAGATGGAAGTGACAATCAAATACATAAATTGTTTCGGATTTTGATAAACAACTTCTCATATTATATGTAAGTGTACTTATAGATTTAAGTATGCATAATGTTAATTAATAAATGTTCAGTATCATTCTCTAAAGCCCACCATCCATCTTCAAACTCATTACATCTAGTCCAGCATCATCCGGAGCATATGCCATCAGCATTGCATGCAAAGCAGAAGCCTACTGCAGTTGAGGCACTAGGCTATTGCAGGGCACAATCATATTTTCACTATTGCTCACAGTGTATGTCTTCTGGTCGTGGAAGGAAAACTAAAGTATCTTGAGAAGAACATATAGAAGTACATGGCCAACATGTAAACTCCAAAGAGTTGATGACTGGTCTGACATTAAAACACAGGGCTGTCAGCTCTTAGACAGGAATGCAGTCACTTTAAAACCTTTCTTACATTGCCCCATGTTGTTTTATCACAGATAAATCGAATTTTTGGTGTTACCAAAATGCATGTGTTCTCACTTACTTAACTTTATTACTCTAAATGTTGTTTTCCTTATTGTTGCTGGTATTAAGGATACAGTAGACCCCGCGAAGTCACAGTTCAGGGTTCGCGGACTCAGTTGTTCACGGATTTTTCCTTAGAACCTAACTATTAATTTTTATGGCTTTTTTCATGGCAATACTGTGCTGTAGAGAGAACCATGGTTTGGGATGGTAAAAGTAGCCAATAGAATTTGAAACTGCAACTCCCAGCAGTCCCTGCAGTGGATCTGATTGGTCTTCTGCTGAGAACAGGAAGCAACCACTGAGGGAAACGCGGTTTGGGATGGTGAAAGTAGCCAATCTGAGAGCATTATTCATTTCTTCTTGCTGCTGATTGATTTCTGCCCTGTGACGCGACTCCAGCTGAGTGTCCTCGTGTTTTTCATTTTGTTATTGTATTCATTTTGTTATTCTTAAACGCACAAGATGTCGCTGAATCGACCTGCACATTCTAAGGCTTCTGGCACTGAGCCTAAGCGCCAGAAGAAGTTTAAAGCACTCCAGGAGAAGGCTGAACTACTGGATTTGCTTCGGGAACTGAAAAGTTATGCTGCAGTAGCGTGCCACTATGGCATTAATGAAAGCACCGCACGCTACATAAAGAAGAATGAGGCAGTGATCAGGAGTACCATATCTGTAAGTTTCTGTGATAGTGCCAAAAAGGTAATGACTGTAAGGAATAAAAATATCGTCAGGATGGAATCTGCCTTGGCATTGTGGATCACCGACTGCAGGAAGAAGAACATCCCCTTGGACGGTAACATCATCCATGAGAAAGCACGGAAATTGTACCAGCAGTTCGCTACAGGAGACAATGTAGCAACTTCCCATCACAATGTTCCTGAAACCTATAAAGAAAAGCCAGCACAAAAACACACCAGAAGAAAACCCATCCAAAGATACGACTCCTCCTGAAACGCCTGAAGAAGAGGTGCCAAGAGTTATAAATCCTCTGTATCGTACTGCACAGCTACTTCATCATCATCATCAATATCATTCATTATTGGTGAGTACCCATACATTTTAGTGTATTTTGATTAAATGAAATTATTATGTATTTACTCTACTTATAACAAAGAAAATGACAGTGCATACCAAAGAAAACGAGCTTGCATGAATTTCAGTACGTATAGCGGTAACATCGGTATTTTACATTCTAGGACCACGAGAGACATAACAGTACAGTACTGTGCAGTAGACTGGTTTAACTTTACGTTCTGTTTTTAGGTAATGTATTAAGGTAATTTTTTAGGTAACGTATTAAGCTGAGTTTGCAACAAAATTAAAGTGCTTTGGGGGCATAATGTATTTAGGGTTTAAACTATAAAAATAGGCATTTTTAACCACATCCAAAAGTCGCGGTTTTTCACAATTCACGGGTGCTCTAGGAACGCAAATTTTGGGGGTGTACTGTACAGTAAAAAGTAGTAAAAACCACATTGTACTGTGTACACATAACAATATACTTGAGCTTAAAGTGAAAATACAGGGCACAGTTTAAATGTAAACTTTATTAATGTGTTTTATCTTAAAAGGCACTGATTCTACATTTACAGCTGGGATTGTTGGCTCTGAGGCTAGGGATCTGTGCCGGCAATCAGAAGGTTGCTGGTTTGAATCCCATAAACACCAGAAGTGACTCTACACAGTTGGGCCCTTGAGTAAGACCCTTAACCTGTAATTGATTAGTCCTGGGTATGACGTTAATCTTCATTCAAAGCAGTTCCTCCAACTTACAGGGAAAACTTGGGGGCTGGTGGCAGGATTGGCACTCAGGTGTCACTCGCTGCACTCGGGTCCCAATCCGAGGTGTGGTTCATCGAGTGATGGGTGCGGCATTGTGCTATCAGCGCAGGCTCCCAACCTATCTCTCTCTCTCAGGTTACATCATAATTACTTTTCTGCGTCACTCCACGCTGTCCAGGCAACGCGGCAGCAATGAGCTTAAACAACTCGACATAAAAACAACAAGGGGTGAGCTTTCTTGAAGGCTTTTACTGGACGTACCTCGTTGTAAACTGAAATGTATACAAAAGAAGCATACTGGTATATACAGGGTGGTCCAGATCTAATTATGCAATTTTCATTGCGCTATAACTTAAGTTTATTACATAGAGAATTCACAAAAAATTATTTTTGTTGCCGATAGATGGCAGCACCTGCCCTGCATTCGTTTATTACAAGATATTTCGAACAATTCTTTTGTCTTGCATTGTTTTCCTGCATTGCATTAAAAGTTGCATAGTTAGAACTGGACCACCCTATACAGGTGTACAACCAATGACAATAAAGAATGATTTACAAAGCAATACATAGCAGAGAGTATACATTAAACACTGAAGCTTTAAAAGACACTTACAAGGCGAGTGATTTCCACGGTTGGATCATGACAAAGAGAAGCGCGTAAACAGAGGTTTAAATTGCTGCGTACCACAACTAACCAATCCCAGGGGTTTATATACCCAAAAGATACGCTTCGGACGTAATCCAAACAAGAGATAAAGGGGTGCCTACGTGAGACACATGGGGTGTATTGTATTCAAATGATTATTGTGGGACCTACGTGCTTTACGTGAGTTTCATAGACTTTTATAGCACCACTGTGTGGGATGTGACTGACTGGTGTGTTAATAAATGACAAGATGAAGGGGGAGCACAGCTCAACAAATAACAGCTAACATGATGTGGGGCAGAACAATTACTGTATTTGTACTGTATGTTGGAGAGTGATTGCTGGTTATAGAGCAATAGGAGCATTTACATTTATGTTGATGCAAAGCATTTTTGGATTTGTGGACATGCAACATAAAACTACAATGAGAATACCCATTTAATCTAATTTAGGAGTGTGCACATTTGGAGCCTATCCTGGTGGCAAAAAAATGGAAAGAATATATATAACAAAACTAAACAGAAGATATAAACAGTGGCTGGTTCTACCTGATAATTTTGTAAAGCAGTTTGCTACAGAAAATATGTCATGTAAAATTAAAACTGTTTCTATACGTGAGAATCTACTCATGCGCATGTAACAAGAAACACAATTGCATTTAGTATCATTTGCGACCTTGTTTCTGTTCCCCAGATTGGATCTTCATAACTTCAAATTAGTGAGTATCTTTGATAAGGATGGATTATAAATTCACCTTTAATGGATTAATAAGCAGTGGCGCAAACAGGTAGACACGTTCAGTGTGCATCTTTTTACATTTTACATCTGTCTGTCACGAGTAAAAAATAATCCAAAACAGAAATCTGTGTCTCTACAGCTCTTTTTCAAAATAAATCACCAGCAAGGGAAAATAATTTAATTTAATTTAATCTGAAACCAGCAAACATTTTTGTTTTTGTATTAAGTCATACTTGACAGGCATTGACAGTATGTTGAATATTTTATACAGCCACCTTCATTTTCATGCAAAAAAAAAATATATATATTGATGTATATACTGTATATATAGTGATGAAATAATGGGACAAATATGTGTGAAAATAAATATGCTCCTGTGATGGAAGGACTGTGGGAAAGGACATATTCATGGTAATACCTACCCTGGAACGTGAGAGGGCAACCCCCCTGGATTACATTGCGGCCACGGGTTTGGGGCTTAGAAGGGAGTGCCTGGATAGTTTGGGAGCCCTGTGGACGGCAGCAATTCCGCCACACTCGGAAGTGCTACCAGAAGAGGATCTAGGTGCCCTTGCAGCACTTCCGCCACACCTGGAAGAGCCGCCGGAAGAGGATCAGAGATCACCTGGTACACTATAAAAGGTGCCGCCTCACTCCATTCAGGGAGCCAGAGTTGGGAGGTGGAGGACAAAGCTTGCTGGGAGAGGAGTGGAGGCAGCAGAGATGAGAGAGAGAGAGAGAGAGAGAGAGAGAGAGAGAGTCTTACTTTCAGACTTAAACGTTTGGTAGCTTTATTTGCTTTTGCTTTAGCTGTCTTATGCCTATCATATGATTATATCATCTGTGCTCCCTTTAAAAAAAATTGTTGGTATAGACATAATAACATTCGGTTTGCCCTTTCTTTTCTCAAACTAATCTAATTCATCAAGGAATATTATGCTATGCAAGGATTTAAAACAACTCTGACACTTTATAAAAATAAAATAGTTTGCAGGCCTGTCTGTTCATCAAAATCGCAGCTTCATTACACCTACGCTACTCTGAGCAGATTTTAAGGGTGTGACCCTATTCAGCTTTTATTGAGGAGACAGGAAAATTAATTCACAAGATGATCACATACATGACTGCAATTGTGAGCGTAAGACAAAGCAGCACACGGAAACATCATCTTCTTTATGAAACAAGTATAAATCATCAAATTTGATCGAACACCCCGTCATGCAATAATAAACCACAATTATTATAAGCACGTAAGAAGTAAGCAAAACATCTCAGCTCCTGCCTAGCAAGTTTAAATTAAAGAGTGTGCTTGGGGTATATTAAATAAACATATTAATTAGTCTCAACTTCTTTATGTGCACCCTTTACTTCTGCAATCCACCTTCCTTTATTTTCCATAGTGGTTTTAATAAGGAGTGCTACACAACTGCATCACTTTTTCATCACTTTAACTAATATATACAATAGACTGTGCTTTTCTAGACATGTTGATCATTTACTATTAAACATGCCACTGCTATTTTCTATACGTTTTTTTCAAAGATTTCACCCCATGTCACTAAAAAATGCTGTTTCAAGTGTTTTAAATGCTGTTTTAAATACACTGACAACTGACGACACTTGGGTCCTATTCAGCTTCGGCTGAAAGTCCTTTTGTGTAGTTTACATGGTTTTCCTCTTTTTCACAGTCAGGTCAGCTTGGGTTGCTAGACTGTCCTTGTGAAAGTGGGTGCATTTGTGTTCATATGTGGACAGCACTAATGTTCATTAAGAAATACTTACAGAAGTCATCCATTGTTTTGGGTAAGTTTAACTCTTCTAATTCTTATAAACCTCCACTTAAAAGCCCAACATACTATACACGGTCACAGAATTTTAAAAAGTAATATAAAATGGCATTTAACTAAAATACAAAATGCAATACTGTAATAACAACAGAAACTCACCATGTAATGTATCAAAACATACAAAATTCTAGCTATGTAACTATCCATCTAACAGTTCCGTTTATAAACTCTTTTCGAACTGCCTGGATTTGTGCATTAGTTACTCATGACAATCTGCCTGATCTTCAGCTACGTCACAATAACAGATAAACACAGCCTCCTAAAACTTAAACACACAAACGCACACAGTGCACCTATTCTTGTCAATACTGGATATATTGTTCAAATAGTACAGGCTGCTAAAATGATATGAACTTCTAGGTTAATTATATCTGCTCATTTTTTATGCCACTTATCCAGGACAAGGTCATGGGAAAGCTGTTACCTATCCTAGCAAGCATACGGCACAAGACAGGAATAATCCCCATACAGGGCACGGGTCCAGCATAGGGGGAAAACACACACACACACACACACACACACACACACACTCTATGGCCAATTTAATACCACAACTTGCTTGTCTTTGGACTGTGGGAGAAAACCCACATGGACAACATGCAAAATCCAAGCAGGTAGCACTGGTCACGAGAACCCTGGTCTCCTTGTTTGTGAGGCAGAAGCACTACCACTGCACCACCTGTGATTATTACTTTTCCACCATGAAACAAATGATACACACTGCTACTTACCTTCCATAACTTTTGTCTCCAGAAATTTCTCACTGCATTACCTCCATCCCAGAGAGCCACCACCTTACCAGCTCCTGTTTCTAAAGCCATTGTGCTCTAGAAGGGAGTTACTTTCAGGAAATGCCTTATAAGATCTGAGGACAACCAGACCACAGAGTTGTCTAGTTTCTTTGCCCTGTGAGTCTTGACTTTTACTTAAAGGTAAAGGTGCCCAGGAGTGCCCCTTGAATCCCTGCCTATGGCAATAAGCAAAAAGGACCTTGTTTTAGACTGCCTGGAATTGGGGTGCAATCTGAAGTTCTGCCAGCTTGAAATGGCACCTCTCTTATTCTGTGAGTCAAGTTATAGGGCATTCTCTGTAGGCAGAGGGCTTCTGGTCTCATTGGTCCCTGCCTTCTGCCATCTTAGTGCCCCCCTTACCCTTTTCAACCTTTTTTTAGCCTGACATTCAATTAAAAAAGATACAAAGAAAAGCTGAAACCCACACAAGGAAGAGATTGAATCTGGTTAAAAAATATTAAAGCTGAAAAAGCCTTCCAAATAAATCTTTTTACTTTTGCATACATTTTATTTGCACATTTAAAATAAAAAGAGTACCAAAAATAACACAAATGTGTCAAAGAATGTAGTTCAGAGCGAGAATTCTGCAAGCATTTGCCACACTACGTCTCACTTTTTATTAAAGTGTCATTTTGAAAGCCCTTCTTCAGCTAAATAGTAGAGAGCTGTCAGTAAAAGCACTGTGTACCATTCACATGAAGAAAGACTTTTGAGTCTGAAGCATTATGTAAAAAAAATCAATTTTTGCCTTTTCATATTGTGCAGAATTTTTGTTCTTGAAATGCCTTCTTTACCTCATTGTAAGAAGAGTCAAGGAATTGATAACTTTGATATCTTGCACTTTTAAGGCCAAGTATACGTACATATACTGTATATATGCCGTATATACTTAACAGGAGGTATACTTAACAGTAGACTGCTGCCATGCTTCCTCTTATTAAGCCACACTATGGAAATATAGCCATGCCTTCTTCATTCTCTTATTTAACTTTTTTCATACTCTTTTCTTTGCAGTTTTAAAGATCACAGGAGTTTAATCCTGCAGCATTGATGCAGAGAAAAAGAAAAAAAAATAATAAAGTATTGTTTTTATAAGCTGTGTTTTACAGATATGGCATCATATGCCTGGCTGGTCCCTGCATTACACCTAATGAATGCTACTGGAATGATGAGTAGTGCTTCATCTTGCTGTGACGCGGAACTGATATTAGAAGGTTCGGAAAACTGATACATTAATTATGTTTTTCCTTGCAAAATTTGTCTATTCTTTTAATAATTTATTTACTACTTTTTAAATGTATATTATGTGTAAATGAAGGCTGTGATGGGATATTGGGATTTCAATATTCACTGTGTAGCTACAGTATGTGTGATGAGTATATACTCTATGTTTCCCCTGTGTTGACAATGGATTTTTACAACTGTCTACACCCTCATCTCAAACATAATGCGTGATTGCTTTGAGATTCTAAAATGAGCTCTATGAGTTATTATGTGCAAGCGTACCTGTGATGGACTGGGTCGGCTCCTGATTGGCAGAATATTTTGTTGGTCTGATTTGATTCGAGGCTTTAAGAAGAAAGGCCAGTTGAGGAAATAACCAGATAGGCTGTATGTGGAGTGAGAAAAACTTTATATGTGCCATGTAAGCATGTTTACTAAAAATACAGAGAAATTCTGAAAAGGAATCACCAATTCCAGTTTCTCTACTCATTGACACAATTAATGACTACAAAAAAAGACATTAGCCGCCAGAAATTGGTGCTTTAAGGAGATTCTATCGGTGCTGGCATGAGATATAAGAAGGGAATGTAATAAACTTTCAAACGTTAAAAAAAAAATCAATTTTTTTACGAAGCAAGGTGACATTTAAAATGAATGTTTTTTTCTTTCTTGCATTTTAATGCTGTTTATGCACATGCAACTACGGCAACATAATAACTATATTCAACAGAGAAAAAATTATAATATTAAAGAGAAAGCAAAATGCTACTGATACATTTATATTCATGATGAATTATAAAAAGAAAATACAGTAATTAATCCCGTAAGTATTCTACCCTTGAATTAATAACATTAATTACAAGCGAATTAACAACATTAATTACAAGCCCTCTATGGCTGAAACTACTGGCACAGTCTCTACCTTCTTCACCCGTACAGGCACTCCAGTTTTCAACTCTTGACAAATATACTCTCAACTGGGACTGAAGAATGGGCTTTGACTGGTCCACTCCAGAACACATATACATATATACTGCAGCGGGGCGAATAATGAGGCAGGGTGCCAACTGGGCGAAATACCTCCAAGAAAAATAAATAACAAAAAATATGTGCTCATATGTGCTATTTGTTAGGGACAATTCCCTTCAATCAGTTCTATCTTTGGATTGTACTTTCTCTTTTTTCTTTCTCTTTTGAGAGTTTGCTATTGTGGTCAGGTGCGAAATGAGATGCAATCTTCTAGGAGCAGCTCCATTTTATACTGGGTGGATGGGAACGGGCGGGGTTTATTTGGCTTTGTTTCCCTCAAGGGGTGGTTTCTCGAGGCTGTGAGGGATAAAGGAGACAAGACTGTTAACGACAGTGCCCTTCTTGTCCTGGAGTGGTACCACATACCTTAGGTGAGCCTGGAAGTTGACCCAATGGCATGCATGTGTGACAATATATATATATATATATATATATTTTGTTTGTAGATAGATAGATAGATAGATAGATAGATAGATAGATAGATAGATAGATAGATAGATAGATAGATAGATAGATAGATAGATAGATAGATAGATAGATAGATAGATAGAAGCAGAAATAAAGCATTTAGCAAAACTATATATATTAATGCATATATATATATATATATATATATATATATATATATATATATATATATATATATATATATATATATATATATATATATATACAGTATACAGTGCATCCGGAAAGTGGATTAAATTCATTTTTTTCCTCAGAATTCTACACACAACACCCCATAATGACAACGTGAAAAAAGTTTACTTGAGATTTTTGCAAATTTATGAAAAATAAAAAAATTGAGAAAACACATGTACATAAGTATTCACAGCCTTTGCCATGAAGCTCGAAATTGAGCTCAGGTGCATCTTGTTTCCCCTGATCATCCTTGAGATGTTTCTGCAGCTTAATTGGAGTCCACCTGTGGTAAATTCAGTTGATTGGACATGATTTGGATTTGGACAGTTCATGTCAGAGCACAAACCAAGCATGAAGTCAAAGGAATTGTCTGTAGACCTCCGAGACAGGATTGTCTCAAGGCACAAATCTGGGGAAGGTTACAGAAAAATTTCTGCTGCTTTGAAGGTCCCAATGAGCACAGTGGCCTCCATCATCCGTTAGTGCAAGAAGTTCGAAACCACCAGGACTCTTCCTAGAGCTGGCCGGCCATCTAAACTGAGCGATCGGGGGAGAAGGGCCTTAGTCAGGGAGGTGACCAAGAACCCAATGGTCACTCTGTCAGAGCTCCAGAGGTCCTCTGTGGAGAGAGAACCTCCCAGAAGGACAACCATCTCTGCAGCAATCCACCAATCAGGCCTGTATGGTAGGTTGGCCAGACGGAAGCCACTTCTTAGTAAAAGGCACATGGCAGCACGCCTGGAGTTTGCCAAAAGGCACCTGAAGGACTCTCAGACCATGAGAAAGAAAATTCTCTGGTCTGATGAGACAAAGATTGAGCTCTTTGGTGTGAATGCCAGGCGTCACGTTTGGAGGAAACCTGGCAAAATCCCTACAGTGAAGCATGGTGGTTGGAGCATCATGCTGTGGGGATGTTTTTCAGCGGCAGGAACTGGGAGACTAGTCAGGATAAGGGGAAAGATGACTGCAGCAATGTACAGAGACATCCTGGATGAAAACCTGCTCCACAGCGCTCTTGACCTCAGACTGGGGTGACGGTTCATCTTTCAGCAGGACAACGACCAAGATATCAAAGGAGTGGCTTCAGGACAACTCTGTGAATGTCCTTGAGTGGCCCAGCCAGAGCCCAGACTTGAATCCGATTGAACATCTCTGGAGAGATCTTAAAATGGCTGTGCACCGACGCTTCCCATCCAACCTGATGGAGCTTGACAGGTGCTGCAAAGAGGAATGGGCGAAACTGGCCAAGGATAGGTGTGCCAAGCTTGTGGCATCATATTCAAAAAGACTTGAGGCTGTAATTGCTGCCAAAGGTGTATCGACAAAGTATTGAGCAAAGGCTGTGAATACTTATGTACATGTGATTTCTCAGTTCTTTTATTTTTAATAAATTTGCAAAAACCTCAAGTAAACTTTTTTCACGTTGTCATTATGGAGTCTTGTGTGTAGAATTCTGAGGAAAAAAATGAATTTAATCCATTTTGGAATAAGGCTGTAACATAAAAAAATGTGGAAAAAGTGATGCGCTGTGAATACTTTCCAGATGCACTGTATACAGGTAAAGAGCATTCAAAATTCTTTCATTTAAGGCAGTGGTTCACAAGTTCAGGCCTGGAGGACAACTGTGGCTACAGATTTTCATTCAAGGTAGAACCTAGAAAGCACTTCTTCATGGAAAAGCTTTGAGGAATCTGAAGTGACAAGCATATAAGATAATGGGAGCAGAAACCTTGACAAAATTCAAAAACAACCTGAATGAGACATTGAGACAATGTAGCTATTAGCTAATGTAACAAGCTTGATGGACTGAATGGTTTCCTGTTATTTTTTTAAAACCTTTTATGTTCGTATGTTATAAGGCCTTCTAGGTAAGCTTTGTTATATGCTTAGGGGGCAAGCGTTGTTGCAAAATGATTTTTCTCTGAAGTTAACAGCCAAGCAAAATTACACCTTTTCTTAGCTAACTAAAAAGATTACAATATGCAATTATACAATATTTTAGTTAGCCAATAAAAGGTGTCATTTTGCTTGGCTTTTCTCTACATTCATAATGGCTAACACGGTACAACACCCTAGTACTTCTGAAGTTAACAATAAACTTCATAAATTGTAGTAGATTTTTCCTTCTGGATTTCATTGCAACAGACAGGGAATTTGGGCAAACAATTTCTGTAAAATATTTGTGTGACACAACTCTTAGAAATCTTTGCAGGCAGTTGACCTTTACACTGCATGCTTTGATTTAATGTTTTTTACTCAACTCAGAACTATGTTTTCCATTGCGTAACAAGTGCTAAATCTAAGAAGGAACTCTTTTTCAGGTTAAAGAATTTTGACACTATTTTACTGAATGACATTGCAGTTACAGAGTGCTAAAGAAATGTTAAAATAAATGTTCTGTATATTAGCTGTTACGAGCTGCAATGTATTAATCCACTTTTAAAGTGAAAATATTCATTACTTCCTATAATATTAATGTTTTTTTATCCATCCATCCATTATCCAACCCGCTATATCCTAAGTACGGGGTCACGGTGGTCTGCTGGAGCCAATCCCAGCCAGCACAGGGCGCAAGGCAGGAAACAAATCCTGGGCAGGGCACCAGCCCACCGCAGGGCACACCCACACACCAAGCACACACTAGGGACAATTTAGATTCGCCAATGCACCTAACCTGCATGTCTTTGGACTGTGGGAGGAAACCAGAGTACCCGGAGGAAACCCACACAGACACAGAGAGAACATGCAAACTACATGCAGGGTGGTTCCGGGAAGTGAACCCGGGTTTCCTAACTGCGAGGCAGCATTGCTACCACTGCGCCACCGTGTCACCCTCATGTTTTTTTTTTTTATTTTATTAATTTCCTTATTATGCAGCTGGAAGATATCATATCTAACCTAAAAGTGAACACAAGGTTTACAATGGAAAATTTTCTCCTTCCGGTTGATCTTGGTGACTGCTATTTCACATTGCACAAGTATATGAGAAGCTCATTATGCAGATGATGTAAAATAAAGTATATTTCTGTTTTATTATTATTTTAATTACTGACTTTATGCAGGATTATTTAATGGAAAGTTCTTAACTTCCTCCCTGTCACATTTACAGTGCAATAGGCGTGTTACCTTTCAATGAAGCTCTACCTGGATCTAAACGTTGTTGTCATATCGTAACTTAATCCAATTTAGTGTTTCAGGGGGTGGAGCCTATTCCAATAGCAAGACAGTCCCCAATCACAAACACTTCCACACAGGGATAATTTAGTTTTGCCAGCTGACACACAGAAACACAGGGAGAATGTGCAAACTCCTTACAGACAGCTGGGCCAGGGGTTTGAAACCGAGACACAGGCTTTATGAAGCAGTAGCACTGACCACTATGAGGTCATACTTTATTTTGTCTGTTTTTTATGTATTTCTTGTTTTTCCAACCAAACAAAAATAAGCAGACCTAGAAAGTGAATATGGCAATAAAACACATTTCATTTATCAACACAAACATTTTACTTTATTGATTTATTTAATTGTCCTTCCATTACATGAATTCCAAAAAACAAAGGTTAGAATATCAGTCCCAAAAGCGAGGGAAAAACAAGAAAATGATTAAAGTTAAGACAACATTAAATAAAATAAAGTTAGATATACAATAATTTGAATGTTGAACCTTCACCTGGACCATGTTTCTTCTCATTTCTCCGCACGTAACTATCTTTCAAAGTTTTTATGTTCTTTATATGAACATTTCAGTGTTGAAACAAACCATTTTAAAATTTTATGGTATGCAGTCAAGTTTTAATAAGGCACAATCAGATGTACTTGATGCCTGGAATATAAGGACCCTAGACTGGTGGTAGCATGTTTTAAACTACAGTAAAACATGTAAAGACTGCTTCTCAACTTTGAGAGTTCTGATCAGCACAAAACACGGGGATACAAATAAAGAAAAGGTGGCACTTGGATGCATCTGGGCCCAGTGAAGTGGGTGAGATGGTGGTAAGTGGGATTTTTGTTCTAGTTCAAATAAACACTCTGTTTTTGACATTTTTGAGACAGTCTTGGTAACTGTGATAGGTTCATCATCAGCTGCATGGGCTTATGGTTGTTATTATGCGTCATGATGAATTTACTTCACATCCATGGTTGGATCCTATTGTCATTGCTTCAATGATTTCTTTCCTTGCCATGCTTAACCAGAAGATGTTTGTTCAAAAATGCCAAAATATACATGACATTGTTTTACAAAGCTCGATTAGAATATTTATTGGTAATGTACTGCATAAATTAGTATTACTTTGGAAAATGAATGACATTAACATAACAAAACCTTTAGGATTCACTCATTCTTGATAACTTTCATTCAGCAAGAAACTTTCCTCTTCTCACTGTTGGCCTGTTATACCAGACCTATAAGGACATTAAGATCTAATTTTAACTCTAGCCCAACTTATTAAGATAAGATAAAATAATATAAGATAAGATAGACTTTATTAATCCCAAGGGGAAATTCAGATAATAATTGCTATGAGTGACAGTTAATGTTATGACATACCCCTTGTACTCTGAAAGACATTTCTGGGATCGGGTTCAAGCTTTGTTAAGCAGCAGGCTTCACCCAAGTGTAATTTAAAATTAGAATCAGAAAACCTTTTGCGCTATAGTGAATCCAACACTTCTGACATAACTCTGCTGTTTGTCAAGCGTAATAGAGCACTAAAAATGTACCAGATCAAGCAGTTTGTCATGACCCTAAAAACACAGCATGCATAGACGGATTTCTTATTCTCTTCAAACAGTAAAGCTAAGTGGATTTGGTCCAGGCCGATGCCATGCTTTTACAAGGACATCAGCTGGACCTCTGAGCTGGGATTCAGCTTTTTAAGGAGTTGTTAGAATCTGGAAGCAATACTTTAAATCACAGAGATTTAGGTTGTATGTATACAGCTGTAGCAAGCTGACAAACCGAAATGAGAACTCTGCAAAATGACAGCAAGTCTTCTGACAGCTGGCACGTGAGGTTTCAGCCATAAGCGCCTAACCATTGTTGCCAAGCCTGGATCTCTACAAAAGCAATTCAGTGGGCAGCTGAGACAAAATGGAAGACGACAAATAATCTTATTAGGCCTCAACAGATGTAGAAATTTTGACAGTGCTACTAGTTCTGTGTTCATTAAGCTCAGCATACTGAGGGAGCAATAACACCATTTAAATCAGGCCAGCCTCAATGGAGAAACTATTATAGTCGAGAGAACTCCAGTGATGGCTGCTTGTAAGAAACCCAACGGTAAGATCCTTAACTCTCTAAACTCCTTCCAGTGAGTTGCTTCCATGTAGCAGAATGATGTCCATCCAGTCATCCGTCTTCACATTCAGTTCAGTCTTGTTGGGGGCCTCATGTTCAACTAGCATCCCTGTACTAGGCACCAATCCATCACAGAGTACACTCATGTAGAAACCCACACTTACTCAACTTGACTAATTTAGAATCAAGAAGAAGCTTAACTTGTAAAACTTGGGAACATAGGAGTAAAAATGGCAAGTACTTGGAGAAAAATTAATAGAGACACAATAAGAATGTACAAACAAAACACTGGGTTCAGTGACCAGCTCCTCGTTTATAAAACTTTGCGTGATTTCGAATGTGAAAATACGCTTACACCAAAAAACAGGAAAATGCTTATGCCAAAAGAAAACCTACATACATATACACATTTGTACACAGTTTACCCTTTGTAAATTGAAATCATCTTGTAAATGTGCATTCATAAATGTGCCTCAGATCCCACCCAGTTCCACCCTAAAACAACCATATATAAACCATGCTAATCAACCTCATACATATGCAATCGTGATGCTGCAGACCTTCATTGGCTGGTAGTGCAGCCACATGATGCATCCAGTAGTGAAAAATAAAAGTTCTCATCTCTACATTAGAGGTACGCAAAGAATCTTTATTTGGTTGCCTAAGTATGAGTGTCAGCAACAAGCACAAATATTTTGAATGGCATTATGTTATGGCTACTGTAAATGCCATGAGCTCCAGCCACACCATACCTGAAAAAAAAGGTCTGATCTCTGGTGACAAAGCGAACTGCTAGTCACCAACGAGTTTGTGTGTATTGGGAAGAGGAAAAGAACACATCTAAGCTCTCTGATTTTGATCTGCGAATGGTATCTGTAATTGGAGATGCCTTTTTAAGCTGCAATATGTCAGAGCTGTCCTGACGATTGTCAGTCTTGTCTTGGCGTCACAGATGATTTGCATGTTAGCAGAATATAACTGCTTACAGTTAACAAAAGTAGTTTAATTCTTGCTAGGTGCCCCTAATTGGTGTATTAGTCTTTTATTGCAAAGTTCTCCAATTATGTTAGGAAAATGGATATTGGTGCAAATTACCTTTCTGTTATGAAGCTTTGGAGATCAGGGTGCTCTTAACAGTATGTACAGAAAATGGGCCCTGATCATCATAAGAACAGGTGTAGTGCTCCATGTTTTACATCATTGTGCTGCATATTTCACATTATTGTATTAGCTTGGCAGGTTTAGAGTTCCACAGGTTTGCTCTCATTGTTTATTATTTTGAAGGATCACATTTAACAAAAGGGTCTTGCACTAGTACAGTGCTTGGAGCTGTAGTAACATACTGGGTTTAACTCCTGTCCCACTCACTGTCTGTGTGAACTTCACACATTCTCTTTATGTCTTTGTGGGTTTCTCCCCATGTATCGGACTTTCATGTTAGGCTAATAAAGCAGATAGATAGATAGATAGATAGATAGATAGATAGATAGATAGATAGATAGATAGATAGATAGATAGATAGACCAACCTCAAATGCATATTTTTGGACTGCTGTAATATTCTGTAGTACAATAAAGATTTCCTACAAGCATTATTAAAAATAAACCAGTGAAACTGTGCAGCATTCTTTCATTCAAAATTCCATCTTAATTGACGACAGGCAAAGCTTGCTGAAGCAGTGAGATGGGAGCCGCTTAAGAATGGAAATGGAAAAGCTTTAAGGTTGTTAAGCTAAATCTGGTAAAAGTTTCAAATAGAGTCTTGTTTCTCTATACTTAACTTCAGCAAAACCAAGGAACTTGTTATTGACTTTCACTGCATCACAGAGCCTGTATGTCTGGTTACTATTCAGGGAGTGGATGTGCAGGTGATTCATTGCTATAAGTACCACATCAATGTCAGATTGGACTTGTCTTATAACCTGGAGGAATTATATAAGAAAGGGCAGAGCAGACTCTTTCTTCTTAGGAGACTGGGTTATTTTAATGTGGGTAGTGACATCCTTTACATGTTCTGTAACTCTTTGATGGCCTTGCGATCTTCCATGCTGTAGTGTGCTGAGCCAGTAACATCACGGCAGGAGAGGCCCACTGAATCAACAGGCTAATTGAAAAGGCAGGTCCTGTTATGGGATGTTGACTCGACCTGCTGGAGATAGAAGCAGAAGTGAGCGTCATTATGAACAATGCTACACAGTATCTTTCTGATACAGTAACAGTGAAGACTTTTAGCCAACAAATTGGTCAGCAGAAGTGTGTGGAAAAAATACTACTTGGGCTCCTATATACCTACGGCAATATTCATTTACAATGCCTCATTTGGAGTGTTCTTTTATCTTCAGCCAAGTCAAGATTTTTCTTTTTTATTCTTGCATGTGTTTGCTGGGGTTGTTATTGTTATTTGTTATAATATAACAATTTTTTTGATTTATTTATTGACCTTATGTAAAAAGCTAAATTTCTTCCTTGGGAAAAATAAAGTACAATCTGAACTATCCTATTCTATGATGAAAGTGCAACACTGCCACCTAATATAGCACCTATAACACCAGAGTTTGAGTGACGCAGTGGAAATTATTAACAAATTGTGTTTCAGAACACAGATTTCATATAGGAAATGAATCTCTAGTTACAACTACTGTGGATCAGAGGGAATGCAGTGGTCACTGCTCACCTAGAAACACTACATAATGTCCCATATGAAGAAATAAAGTCTGGAGCACTGAAGGCAATAGTAACTTCAATGCGAGTTGAATTAATAAATCAAAAAATGTATTTTGTCATTAATATAGAACATAACTCCCAGTAAGGCCAATTTAAAGATTATGGTGGTTCTCTCCTTGATGTTTATTCTTGAATGTCAAATGCTGTATAATATGCTAATAGGCTTATACAGAATGTATTCTTGTCAAAGATCTGCACAGAACAATAATGCATTTCTACTTTCAGCTGCCTCACAGCTACAGAGCTATGGATTTGAACCCCAAAGTGGAAAAGCTGGCTGTAGCAATGACTCCTGGCCACTAAGGGGCACAGTCCCAGACAGGAGTACATGAGACTGCTACCCTGGAGATGTGGCCTTCTTTCAGATACTGAAGGCTTATGATTTTAAAGACATCAGTGGTCACTGGATGGAGCACTAGACTGGTGTCCTAGTTGGAGTTACATTTGACCTGGGAATTACTTACATGGCTTGGTCGGAATTGTCACAGGGATGTTGGTTTAAAGCTGCTTGGATCTCATACACATGCTAAGCTTGGAGTCAGGAGGTGAATTGGGAACAAGGACTCAGCTGTTACACTGTGTAGAGTTGGCTAGTTAGCTGAAACTGGGATCAAGTGTAAGCTCAGTAATAGTGAGTGTACAGTATGTGTACCCCATGATGGACTAGTGACCTTCTGAGGCTCTTGTGAACCACTGGTTCTGGTTCTGGCCCCCTGTGAATATTTCATTTGGGTTCAGAACATGTGTGGCTCGAAGAATATAACATAGAATATAAATGCTACATGTGTGCATTAAACAGAACAACTTTGCATTAATTTTCACATGACAGCATTTCATATTCATTTCAAGTAGTGTTTATGCTAAGGAATTAGTGTCCACTAAAGTGCCTACTCCTCATTTGACAATTCCGCTTTCACCTTGTAATTTGCTTCTTGTTCCTGTCTGGAATGTTTTTTATTTATGCTTTTACTATTTTTTTTTTCAAACTGAGGCAGGCTCTTACAAATTGAACTTCATCAATCAGCTGCTGGAAGGGAATGAAGACAGGTGGCAATAATACCAATAAGCAACACGTCTGTATCATCTCAGACGGAGACGATTTATTTGCCAGATGCACGACTGACGCTTTTGACACACAACCACTTTACTTATCTCTGTACATTAGAGTCACTCAGGTCCTGATATTAATTTAATAATCGGTTATGGATATGGCTTTTTATGTCATGTTTAATGTATGTGATCAATCATGTGCATTGTAAGACCTGCAGTTTTAGTGGAGTACATACTTGAAATGAAGGTGCCTCTTGCAACTACTTCACTGAGACCAGTAGTCCTACATTCTTTCCATATATCACATAGTTAGAAAAGTGGGCCTATTGATCTCATCTATTGATTTTGTTCTTCACCTTAAAACAATAGTTCCAGTGTTATTCCTCCAAAGGCAGCAGAAATACAAGTAAATGTTTAACTTACTCTGGCTACACTGTGATTGATCCCAATTGATATCACTGTCTCTAAATAAGAGCTCTGTGACTGTGATTATCCCAATGTAGGCGGCTATCTGGTTACAGGGACTGCTTCGATTGTACAATGTATTATTAATTTTAAAAGGATGTCCAGATGAGGTTTTATAATAAGGCTTGGTCGATTCAGCAGCCCTTTGGATTTAGCTCAAATTTGACATTTGGTGGGATACATTGTACGGATTTGTTTGGAATTTCAAGGTTGACCTCTGCATGAAATATTAATAGGTCGGTCCACAGAGCACAGAGAGCACACAAACAGCATCGCTGTAACCAACAGACAGCTTCTGCCTCAGTGCTTGATTAATACATGGAATTCAGAATCCAATGAAGACAGGTGGCAATAATCCCAATAAGCAACACGTCTAAAGCCCCTCATACACAACCCATTTCTCACTGTGACCCCGTATTCCCCCCCCCCCCCCCCCCCCCCCCCACCTCCACCTCCCAGCCGTTGTTGCTTTCTGTTTTATTCTGCTTTTATTATAGAAAAAAAAAATCTGCTGGATCTAACCTGCCCAAGTTTGGTAGATTTTGTTACTGAGTAAATATTTCCATGCCAAATCTAGAATCAAATATAGTAAATAAATTGATAAAAAAGTAAGTCAGATAACCAGGAGATACAGTATGCCAAAACAGAAACAGAGTGATGGCAGCATTGTGTTATGGTGCTGATTCAAATGCATTATTGAAGGTTGTTTGCTCTGTAAGTGTTCTCAAACCTTTCTGTTCATGTTGAGTTAATATTTAAGTAAAGATCACCTATTCCATTGGTTCTTTCATGGAGATGACAGCTGTCTTTTTAGCAGATTAGAAGAGACTGTGCAAAACCTTGCGCTATCCACCTATTTGACGATGCGGGTCTACTACTTTCAGGGAGCCTCTTGAACCCGACACCATCAGTAATGTAACTGGATGAGCTGCACAATGAGGACAGCAACAAAGTAAGGGGAACGGTGCAAAGTGCAGAAGTACTTTTATTTAAAACAGTCAAAAGCAAAAAGTGTTCAAAACAAGTGCAGTGCTTCTAAAAGTCAAGAAATAAATAATCCATTAAAAACCATGAAAATGTGGAGGTTAAAATCCAGTAAATAAATCCATTAAAATGAGGTTAAAACAATGGCTGGAAGCAGTCCTTTTAAAAACAAAACCCGGTGCCTTCCTTAACTGGCAGCTCCCCTGTTGCTCCCATCCAGGCCCTGCACCAGGTGAGCCACCCTACTTGCAGGTAACCTTCTTCTACTTCTGGTCTGGAAGCCTTTCGGTCCCTGGCTCTGTAGGGCTCTCACCAGACTGAGACTCGGGTTCCCCAGTGACCAGGGTGCTCACGCTGGGGCTTCCACCTCCTAAGCCTCTGACTCCTGCTGCTTTCTGTGGCAAGCCATCTTTGATCATGGTCACTCCTGCTCCTCTGCAAAACTCAGCAAGAGTGACACAATCCATCTGCCCCCGGGTGTCGGGCAAAGACCCCACTAGGGCTCACTTCCCAGCTGCCTTCCTTACTACAGCGAGCCTGCTCTTGCTGCTCACTCGCTTGCTCACACCTGCACCGGCTTTCAACTTCCAGCTTCCTCTTCTTCCTCCTCTAACCTCCATTCACATTTCCGATCTTTGTTCTGTCTCCGCAGTCATGATCCTACTATATATAAATGGGGACGTGGCACAGGTGCGGCGATTAGCAGCTCCCGGCATCAATCACGATTCCTCACCTGTGCACTTAAGTGAGGAAATGCATGCACCACATCGCGTCCGAGAACCGCTCTGGCCACACTACCACGTCCCCTCTTTAACCACGAGTGCGGCGATTATTTATTTAAAAACTGGCCTTTTCTTCTAAGCCACGGATCCATTATACCACAACCCACTATTCCACAGCAGCCCCAATCAAGTCACACCTTGACATTAATGTGTCTACAGAGGGCTGACTCACTCGGCACAAGAAGTTGCATGCTGGAGTCAGGTTCACCACAGTGTGTGGCTTGAATTCAAAGTGAAGCAGCAACACTAAAATGTAAAAATCTGTAAAATTGTAGCTGAGGAGCCTAACCTACAATATAAGACCAAAATTAAAATAGAGCAACAGTGATTGCTTTCTTTCTTTCTTGCATGGTTTTCTTGACAGTATACCTTACCCCAAGCAGTGTTTTGCAGCTCCTGGTTCTGGTGAGTCATTTCCCTTCTGGACATTTTCAATCCTAGGGCTTTGCAAAGCGGAGCCAGCTGTAAAGCAGCAAGTGCCAGGATTCTTATTCCTGTATGTTTGCCATGTAGCCTGAGAACAGGCCAACTCCTTTCATATGTGACCTTCAGCATCCATCTGATGGAGATAATTACCATGTACAATAAGTCAATTCATGTGACGACAGCATTTGGAGAAAGGTCTTAAAACGTTATTACTCTGTGATTAGACTGATGGCAACTGCACCACTTCTTCAGTTTGAAGAAATAACATTGCTGGTACTTCATAGCCTACAATAAAGAGGAGTTCACTAAGCATGTTAATGCAGTATTGTGGTATTAATTGGCATTAATTTACTATGTTGTTATTAGTATGGATGTAACATCAAGAGAAATTTCTTGCAAGTATAGTGGGGGAATAAGTATTTGATCCCCTGCTGAATTTGAAGTTTGTTCACTTACAAAGAAATGAATAGTAGTTTTATTTTAATGGAGAGAGACAGAATATCAACCAAAAATCCAGAAAAAATACAATACATAAAAGTTATAAATTAATTTGCATGTCACTGAGAGAAATAAGTATTTGATCCCCTACAACCCAGCCAGAATTCTGGCTCCCACAGATTGGCTGTGTGCCCATATGGCACACAGATTACAATCAATCAATCAATCAATCAATCAATTACAGATAGTCCTGATCTCAATTCATTATGTGTATAAAGCACACCTGTCCACAGAATTGATTTCTTCCATTTCAACCTCTCCACCACCATGGGCAAGACCAAAGAGCTGTCAAAGGACGTCAGGGACAAGACTGTAAACATGCTCAAGGCTGAAATGGGCTACAAGACCAGTCTTAAGTTTACCAGTGAACATCTGGGCCTGTATATGTGCCTTCTTGAGCAGGGGGACCTTGCGGGCGCTGCAAGATTTCAATCCATTATGGTGTAGTGTGTTACCAATGCTGTTCTTGGTGACTGTGGTCCCAGCTGCCTTCAGATCATTAACAATCTCCTCCCATGTAGTTTTGGGCTGATCCCTCACCTTTCTCATGATCATCCTCACCCCATGAGGGAAGATCTTGCATGGAGCTCCAGACCGAGGGCAATTGATGGCCATTTTATATTTCTACCATTCCCGAATAATCGCACCAACAGTTATCACCTTCTCCCCAAGCTTCTTGCTGAAGGTCATGTAGCCCATTCCAGCTTTGTGCAGGTCTACAATCTTGTCCCTGACATCCTGTGACAGCTCTTTGGTCTTGCCCATGGTGGTGCAGAGGTTAGAATGGAAGAAATTGATTCTGTGGACAGGTGTGCTTTATACACATAATAAGCTGAGATCAGGAGTATATGTAATTGATTGATTGATTGATTGATTGATTGAAATCTGTGAGTCACCTGGGAACACAGCCAATCTGTGGGAGCCAGAATTCTAGCTGGGTTGTAGGGGATCAAATGCTTATCTCTCTCAATGACATGCAAATCAATTTATAACTTTTATTTATTGTGTTTTTTCTGGATTTTTGGATGATATTCTGTCTCTCTCCTTTAAAATGAAACTACCATAAAAATGAGAGACCGTTCATTTCTTTGTAAGTTAACAAACTTACAAATTCAGCAGGGGATCAAATACTTATTTCCCCTACTTGTATGTTACATAACAACAAAGTTCAAGAAAAAAAGTAAAAAGATAGGGTGCAAAAATGCTGATAGTTTTGAAATCAGTACACAGGAGCATAATTTCCATCATTTGTCTTCACCTCTTGTGACCTTTCCTGTATACAGATAGTCAGAATGGTTTGCTATCAAGTGCTAACAAGCTGCCCATTTGTATCTAAGCTGGTGGCGCCTTGCTGCTCTGAACAAGCTTAGGGTCTGACACCCTATAGCCAGAGAGTGAGAATGCAGCCCCTGAGAAGGAAGCCCATTTTGAGTCTGGGGGAGAGGAAACCGATAAACATGAACTTGTTTTGGCTTGCACTTGCATGTCTGCACACAGCACTCAGAGGTGCTTAACTGTGACGACAGGCGTGTGGAGAGCTCACAGTGTGACTGTTTCTTCTCGCCTTCATATTCCACAGAAAGGCAACGTCTTCAGGCTAGGCTGTTGAGAATCAATTGAACGACTAACCAGAAACAAAAGGAGAAAAAAGGAAAAGAAATCATAAAAAACTCACATTGCACAATCAAGAGTGTAATATTTCATGGTCTAAGGGGGTTGCAGCATCTTCACTCACCCAAACTGATGAGCTGATGAATATGAACGGTCTAGTGAGTTACTTGGGGGGTGAAGCTGGCCTCCAGCAGGCTTTAGCTAATTGCCGGATTGTGGCAAGGAAGCAGAACTGCTTTCTCCTTCTACAGAAGAATCTTAGTTGCTACTGTGTGGCCCAGCATGCATTTCCAACAGTAATGGCCCAGCCGTAAGCTTTTACAGCACTGAACCCCTAGAGCGTTTATTGAAAAACTTAAACCAGCTTTTATTAGTAAGTGGAGAGAAAATACTTCTCTGAATTCTTTTTATTATTTGTAGATATGTTATAAAATGTATTTATTTATTTTGAACATGTACAGTTTAAAAAAAATATATGTATTTTGTGTCAAAGCAAAAAAAAAAAACTTTTACTTTTTTTGTTACTTTCTCAAAAGGTTTCTTTTTTTTTTTGGTTTCCAAGAGATCTTGGCTGTGAGTGCAATAAAGAACACAACAGATTCTTCTGAGACAGTTTACACAGAATTACATCCATCCAATTCAATTATAAATTAAATTGACTAACGAACCATAGCTCATTATGGGAATCAATTACTCAGATCTGTCTTTTGACCAAAAATGTGGAAAATAAAAAATAATGTTCATACTTCAATATTCCAGATTGTCAGAAAGTGGAAATTGAACCACCCCATATACCCCCCCAGCCCACCGAAGCATGGGGGTGGGAGCACATTTTTGGTCAATGACATCTTACTGTTTGTGTTTTCATTTTTAGATTTGCTTATTTTATTTACAGGCCATCCTCATCTGTTTTGTGGCTCCTGCTATTTTTTCTTTTCCGTAAAATAATACCCTACAATGTAATCACAAGATTAGATTTTTTCATTGTTTAATTATAACGCATTAGGCATCACATCCGGTTAAGCAATTTTGATTTATTTGGGATGTTGTGTTGCCACTCACCTCTTGGAAGACTTATTCCTTTGGCATTTTTTCAGTCAGCAGGCTAGACCGGGAGTAAAATTCTTGCATGGTGAGCTTTCTGATCAACTTATGCAAATTAACTGATAAAAGATGCAGATCTTTTGGCCTTTTGTGCAATCAAAGCAGCATTTATGCAAAAGTGCTGGGAGGGAGTGGTGGAGGCGTCCGTTTTTAATTCACTGCGTTGACATTGTGACAGTTCAGGCTAAACTTTAGGCAACTTTCCCTTTTTTCTCCAGTTTGCTTTTTAATTCCTAAGTTCAATGAGCAGAGCATATAGGAATGACTAACATCCTTTGTCTTCTTAAAGTTGCTGTTATATTTCTCGTTTCTTTTTTTGGCATCTATGATGCTGATGAGCCCTTCAAGTTGTGTTGCTAGATTTGAAAATCACAAAGGTATTAATAAAAATCTTCTAACAAAAAAAAAAAAAAAAAAGAAACGAAAAATAAGACTTAAAAAGTACGGATTTTATTACATTTCTAGGAGTTTTACATTATCTTCTTGATACTAGCTTGTTTTGTTGAGTGATCTTGGATAGCTGAAGTCTAATTTCACTGTAGGATGACCAAAGCAGGAAAATGAGTGTTCCATCATACCATTCTGCTAATGTTGATTTACATAGAGAAAAGTCAAAACTGCAGCTTTCAATCAAATGTAAATCATCCCGGACAGGCCCATTCACACTCCACTTTTTCTATATTTTATCACTAAGGTACAACGGTCTTGGACTATGCATTCACATCTGTTTGGGTAACACTTTAGGTACTGCAAAGATGCCTCTAGTAAAAGCATCAGTTAAGTGTTCATTCATCTCTGCAAGGTGACCTACTAACAAAACTTCACTTTAGAGTGGTCTGTGGTGGCTTAACTGAGATACATTTCTCTTGATATTTTATATTTAGTATAGGACCTGTGAATCCTTCATATTAACAAGTCGTTTTACCGTCATGTCAATATAGCACACGGGACAGAGATGGATAACCTATCTACTAATATTTAATGTGTTATGAAGACCAAAAGTTTGTTATGGTCTTACTACATAAAAGTAAATGAGCAATAAATATATTTTTGCAGTACCTGAAGTGTTACCCTGTTTTCATATGCATATATTATTGAATATCGATGTTTTTGTTATTGCAGCCATTTTTTTGAAGAACATTGCTTTTGCCAAACATATGAATTTTAAAAATATTAATTTATTAATTAAATTATTTTCAAAAATGTTAATTTGCATGTCACTGGTAAATCTGAAATAATGTCACTGTCATGATTTGGTATGATTTTGGGTCCTCAAAGACCACCAGTGTTTATTTCTGTCATTAAGTCTGCTTCCAGCATTGATAGGTACATGTTCTATGAGGTCGGGACTCATGCGTAATCAACACAACTGGATAAAAGGACGACTATGTGTGTTAATCCTTATCTGATTTGTGGATGCCCAATCATTGAAATATTCAAAGTTTATCTTTTTGCTCTTTTCTCATGTGTACTTTCAGTTTTGACCCTCTAGTTCTCTCAACCACGATTATTGGCTCTTGTTTTGGGCTTCAGTTTCGTTTTGCTTTATTTGTTTACTTTATTTTGTTTTGTTTTTTTACACGCATCTCCCACTTTTGCACAAACGTTTATCTACCAGTTCGCTGACAGAACAGTTACTAAATATTAATATATTATAATTAATAATACAAATCTGTCTCTAGGTATCATTTATAGAAGATGCTCTTTGAACTTGTTGACACTGATGGTTTAGGTTCATGTTCAATGAAGCATTTAACTAGGGAAAAGGAGATGGGCAACGACTGATGAAAAGGTCTTGTTCCTGAAGGCTCTAATTGACAGTAAATGACATCAGAATCTTTGAATCTGCAGATATTTCTTTTATCATCTCATAAAAAGGACAGGAGAGTGATATGTGATAAATGAAAGTTAGAAATGTTTGCAGTTTAGAGTAGTGAAGAGTAATATTCGTGGTTCAAACACTCTTAATAAAGGTTTAATGGTCATTTTATATGGTGGAAATAGCCTTTACCTATTTTTTTTCTTTTTCAGAAGCTTATGGAAGTAATCATTCTCTAAGTCCATTAAAATTAAGAAGTTAACAGCAGCAAGTAAATTAATTTAACCCTACTGTACAACAATTTCTGGTTTCAACAAGGAATTATTAAGCAGCTGCTGCTCTGTAGCTGATACTTTTGCTTCCTAAGTTAAAGAAAGCCATATAGTGACAACGCTACTACTGTACAACTACTACTACTACTACTACTACTACTACTACTACTACTACTACTACTACTGCCATACATTACCCATCCAGAACAGTATCTGGGTGGCACAGATGGCTATCAAGTTTTTTTTTTAATTCAATGTACCCTAATCTTTGGGCATTAACTAACTCTTTGACTGTTGACAATGTAAAAATAGACTTAGATTTTATTATAATTTTTTTTACCAGTAGGCCATCGGCATGGGCAACAGCTATTCAGGATAATGTAAATTCTTTGGGTTTTATATTTATTAGTTTGGATTTATTGATATATAATTTAACTTAGGATTGCAAGATTACACAACTAAAAAAATCAAAGGCTCAAATCAGTTTTTAAATGTTGTACTAAATCTTAGAAAGGATCATGAAAGGCCTGTCATTTAATAATCAGAATCAGAATTGACTTTATTGGTCAATAGTTTTGATCAGAGAAATTCACAAAAGATTTTTAAGCAGCAAATATTCTCCATTTGCAGGTGACCTTGTTCACAGGATATCTTCCTGGAAATTTGCCTTGCAGCCAGCTTAGACAAATGCACCCATTCATACTTTGCAAGGTCAGCATGACATGAGCTGTAGCAGCCATGCGCAGAACTTTCATGCATGTGTACGGAAAGATTGTTGCTGATTTGCTTCAGGCTTACATGATGTGACGATCTGATCAGTACTACAGCTTTCTCCCCACATGGGTTTAAGAAAAAAAGACAGTATTTTCATTTGAGTGATACATTAGCTGACCATAATAAGAATATTATGAGTACTGCCACTAGATATATAACAACGATCCCTGTGCAGTGCTGCCTGGCTAATTTGCAAACATAATTAGCCATGTGTTGCAGATATGATTCAAAACAATCCCTCTCCCGAAGAAAGAAAACACATGTGAGCTTGTGAAACAATAGTGATAATGAAAGATCTATTACTGTTTATAGGGTGTATGTATGTTCCTCATGGAAGAAAAAAGTGTAAAGCACATATTCTGATAAATCAGAAACAAAAAAGATGTTCCAGCTGTGTCCACAACCATGACTTCAAATGATTGAACGAGCCTTTCGCACGGTGAATGTGTGCCCCAAGATTGGAACTCTGTGAATGCAATGATACATACAGTATATATAAATGTTGATAGTTTGTGTCCATTTGATGTATTTTGTTTGTGGTTATTGTTCTTGCTGCATCTTTTGCTGTTTGAGGTGTAGTTGTTAGCACTTCTGCCTCACAGCTCAGATCTAATTTTTGGCCACAATAATTGGCCCAGCATAGTTGACAGATGCTTCCCCAGCCCTCAGTGACAATTAAAACACAATTGCACCATTATAATCCACTCAAAACCAATTCAGTTCCTCCTTATTCATTGACATCAATGCATTTCCTCACAGTGAAGAAAACTCTTCTGTATTGGTCAGGTACACTAATGTATACTAGAACTTTGTCTTAGCTGACACAACATACAAGGACAACAGAAAATATTAGAACGTTAAAATATGATGAAGCATACACGGGCAACACAAAATATAAAAAGATAAAATAGAATAAAGTATGATAAGATAGGAAAGAAAAAAGAAGTCCAAGGTGTGCAGGTATACTACATAGATACTGAGTATAAACTGAAAAATGTTTAGTCTTTATAGCTGCATGTGGAAAAAAATGAAGAAAATCCAAACATCTTAAAAATAATTCTCCTAATCTTCAAAAAATGAACTTATACTTAAAGTCCAAATGAACAATGAGACAATTTAACCAATGAAGGTTAACAGTTTTTGACAGTTTTAATCTGGTTGGACAATAAATTGGACAAAGGTTTAACTAATACATTAGAACTGAGGAATTTCAGTGATTCTCATATTTTAGGCAATTTCATGTAAAATTTACAACAATTCCTTAAAAGATTAAAACTCAAAGTTTTTGTTTTAATAGGTTTAAATTAAGGAAAGTAGTGTTTTACCGTGTGGTGTAGAATGATATTCAATGTGTACAAATGGAAAAGTGAAACAAAAACCCTAAAACTTACTAAATAAATGAATTTCAAAGTGGGGATAAGTTTTGATTTTAAGGTACCATGACTTCCCAGTTTTTGAAATACAGTTATAACTATAAAACTAAGCTGATGTAATTAATTTTTATTACTGGTTCTTATCATTATTTTTTTTCTAAGGGCAGGACTGCTGTTCATTTCTCTGTTCGTCTCATCTGTATGGGTTTAGTTTTCATTTAGACAAGAACCAGCATAACGGAACCTACAGTACTAAGTAGAAGCACTGGAGTGTAATAATATGAAGTAAAGAGTGTGTTTGTAGATGTGTAACACAACATAAAATGGCTTGAAAATGCAAATACCAAGTATATGAAATCAAAATGAAAAATGAAGTGAGAATACTTTAACCTACACTTTTTTGAGGCATATAAGGAAAACCAGAGAATCTAAGAAACCATCACAAACACTAGAGAATGTGCAAACTCTATACAGTCATTTGAAGCTACGAGACAACTGTGCTAAGCAATGTGCTGCTGTAGCGAGGGCCGTCTTAACAGTATCATAGTAGTGCACTGGACCCCCTGTTTTGATAGCAAAATATAAACATACATAGGCATCAGAAACATTGTGGGCCCTTGTGCAACTGGGGCCCCCGGTCAGTGCCCATTGTGCCCATACGTTAAGATCAATAAACACACCAGCTCTAATGAAAACTGTCAGTTTACTTCTCCTGGGTGCAATTCATTTTTCCTATTTAATTTCTAAAAACAGGGTGATGCATACGGGGGGTAGCACCATACCTGTTTATGTCCGCCATACATGAAGTTTCCTTGTGTCTACCTGGTTTTGGGTGTTCTGGTTTCCTCCCGCAGTCTAAAGACATGCAGGTTAGTTGGAATGGAGCCACTAAATTGGCCGTAGTGTGTGTTTATGCGTTCACTCTGTCCATGGATTGATCTTGTCTTGCACCTTATTCTTGCTGGACTAGGCTCCAGCCCCTTGTGATCCTGCACAGTGGGCTTATAAAATGGTATGGTATGCTAATTTCTGAAAATGAAAAAATGTCTTCACAATCCCAGAAACCATAAATCACTTCCATCAGTAAGACAAATGGCAGGTTCATGTGATAAAGTGGGCTAATCCCTAAACACTTTTATGTTTTCCAATGGTGCAGTAGCACTAAGTTCCATGCTGTGAAACAAAATCATTTGTCCTTGGTAGGCATTATTTTAGATTTTCTACATGTGAACCTCCAATATGTAGCTTGAAGTTGTAATTTTATCCTCTTTGTCTATCTAATTCTGTCTCCCTTTTCCTGTCATTTTCAATCTATTGTGGCTTCACTTCTGTTTCTTCTGGCTCATACGGGTAAGGTTCACAAACTATACTAAATGCTTTATCATCTTCACTGTTTGACACGTCAGTAGTATAAAATATTATACATATTAAATACTGTACATATTAGAGTATGAATGGAACAACACCATCCTAAATGAGGTTCCATAAAAATCACAAGAAAGCACATGCAAAGTTGCAATGTATGGAAAGGGGTAATAAGGCAAAAAGGAAAGATAGACTTCTTATGAAATGGTGGAGTCTGCTGAAAATATGTTTTAGTGAAAACGATTTGAATGTGTACTTTTCCAATATTTGTGTGTAATCTCAAGACATGAATCTATACTCAGGAACATTTTTTGGCTTGCCTTTGAAGTGGACATATTTGGTCAGTTTGAAAGCTTTTGTGTCATTTCCTCTGCTGTCGCCTTAGACTGGAATTGTAAACTGCTGACAGGGATGACTTTTCTTTTTATAAAAAATGCTTCACCTAAAAAACACACATTTTAGAAAAAATCACTATATGCTATGATTGGGAAAAAAAACAAAGCTCATCCTTTATCTCCCTCTAAGATAATAATTTATGGAATCTGAGATCACTCGAGTACATATATAGGCTAGTTTCTAGCAGTGTTGCACTAGAATGAATAAATCGGTATTCCTGTGATATTGCATTGATATGCCCTTGATACTGTAATCAGGTATGTGTGCACCTAGCGTTCTGTAACATCACAGATTCACTCCTGCATTACCATAAGAGGCAAGTGGACCTCACTTATCAGATGTGTGCAAAGCAGGGGGGACTCTATCATCTTTAGCGATGTTGATTTGAGAGTTTAAAGTGTACCACTTCTTGCAAATAAGAAATAAAACTCACTTCCTATCTCAATGCCTTGGCTGGCGTGGCTTTATTTTAGTCCAAAATATTGGTAATGATTTTCCATCCAGAGACTTTGGATAATTTCTACTGGTTAGTAATTAACAAGTGATCTAGCAACCTAAATATGTTATAACTGTATGCATCTACCAGTAAAAGAGTAATATATTATGGTGTACTTTGCTGAGATTGGTGGATATTATTCAAACCAAAGGAAATACAAAGTTAGATGACAGGCAGGGTCAGGTATCATTCATTGAAATGAAACCACCAAAACAAATTCAAAGTAGCACGGCTGTTCAACGTTAGTACATAGTTTTTAAGTAATTCATAGGGCCAGTCATGCACAAGCCCACACTCTCAGTCACATGATGTTGTGATCTTCTAATTATTGCTTTTTGTATTTAAACACCACAAATGCACTTATTTGTATAATGGATTGTTTATGGACTTGTTTTTGTCTGCACTGTACTTTATTGTTTGGATTTGGTTTTAGTAAACATGTACTATGTACTTTTGGACAATGTGAACCTGGTTGTTGTCTCTCAGTCGCCACTGTGCCCATCCTCAGTGTATGAACTACTATGGGCTCATGTGCACTGTTTGGAGTTGGGTGAGAGCCCCGGATGATGATCCCTGATATTGACCGTTTTGTTAATTGTCTTTTTTTTTATTCTGAATTTTGCACAGCATATCTTTGAATTATTCTCGACACGCACATTTTGCTGCTTCTTGAACAAAGATGGCGCCATATTGTTAATAGTTAATATGCTTGTTGCTGGTCATGTGACATGGAATTTATTACTATGACAATTGTTCTATTTCAACCTGGGCCACCCACAGCTGAGGTTCAACTGCTGTTTTTATGTGTTTGTTCTTTAATTGTGATTTCTTTGTTTATGTTTATGTTTATTTTGCATTTGTTTACATTTTGCATTATTCTTTGTTTTTTACGGATTCCCATTCATGCCTTTTTTATGTGTCTTGTGTTTTGTGGGTGGTCCCCCAAGGGGCAGGGCCACCTGCCCATCACCACAAGTGACTGTCCTCAGCCCTCTGAAGACTTGCAGTTCATTTCAGTGTGCTTGGGTGTTGGTGAGTGTTTCTTTGAGATTCTGCCTGTGCGTTCTGCTTTTGTGATTTGTTGGATTTTTTTACCTTTCTGCTCTGTTCTTGGCCCCCTTTGGATTTTACATTAGCTCTTTGTTCGCTTTGAATCGTCTTTGCCTTTTGAAGCAGGTCCTTTTTGCTTTTTGTGCTCTATGGATCTTATTTTTATTACAGAGCATTTTTGTGAAGAATAAATCTTTTTATTGATTAACATTCTGTGTTTGCCCTTGAAGGTTTCCCCCTGTAGGGGGCATTTTGGAAGTTTTTAAGGATCTTGTACTTTAGGATCTGTCAAGTCTCATAACATTTTTTCTTTGGCCTTAGTTTTTGATTTTGGGATCTTCTTTTGGCCCTCTACTTTCCGGCTTTCACCTCCTACTTATTTTTGAGTATTCCTTTGCCAGACCCAACATCTCCCTCTTCTATTTTTGTAACTCTCCTTTTTGGGACAAACCCTAATTTTTTCACGAAGGGTACCCCTCACTGGCCCAATTTAAAATCATCATTTTACCAAATCTGTTCATCATTGTTCACCAGTGTACATGGAGTAAAAAAAAACATAGACAAGGGACGAATATGCATAATCCACATAGACAACAACCAGGCTTGACATTTAAACTTGGCATGCTGGAACCATGAGCTGCTAGTCTAACTACTACGCCACTGTTTCAGTCTAAGTAAAAGTACAATTCAAAATAATTATCCACAGCTACTGATTTTTTTTATATTTGAATGAGGTAGGACATTCATATGACTTTTTTGGCAAGCCCAATTTAAGGAACACGTATTACCTCATTTACAACTGGGTATGAAATGAGCGGAAGAGAACATTCAAGATGAGCTAGTAAGACATGCTGAAGAAAATGCATGTACTTATTGATTTAGCAATTTAAAATGATTCTACAATTGTATTATCATGTCTTGAACTCTGCTGTTCTGAGCGAAGAGACACTTGTGTCTTTAAATGGGATCACTTTATTCCAGTTTTGACAAACATACCTGTGCTTTCTTGTAAAAATGTACAAAATCACAGGTCCTGTTGTGTGCCATGTCAAAAGAGACTGTGATATTTAAACTTTTTCTTCAATTAAATTAAAACAACAGCATTAGGGCTAAAACTAAATATGGAAGTGGTACTATCCTGTGTTGACACATGCAACAATAAAAAGTCACATGATGATTTACAATTCTGTACTGTATGTGTTTAATTCAGGTATTTTAGAATATGATAACATATACAGATATTTAAATTATATTAATTCATTCATTTGAAATAAAACAATTTCTGTATGCCACAACTGACAATTCCCTCCACCATTCAGTATTTTTTTAAATCTTTACCTGCCTTTTCAGTACAGTTGACACCTATTTTGCACACACCACATCACCTCCTAATGTTGTCACACCTCGTATTTTTTTCTCCCACTCTTTTAATTTACTGCGAGGTGTGTTTTAGGGCCACTATAGTATTGTCAGTCAGTCTTTTTCTAACCTGCTTAGTCCTGAACAGGGTTGCGGGGAGCCCATCCCAGCTAGCGTAGGGTGTAAGGCAGGAACAAACCCTGGACAGGGCACCAGTCCATCGCAGGGCACACACACACACACACACACACACACACACACCCCAACCGCACACAATGGCTAGTTTAGTATCGACAATCAACTAATCTGCATGTCTTCGGATTGTGGGAGGAAACCCACGCAGACACTGGGAAACCATGCTAACTCCACGTGAGGCGTCAGAAACATTGTGGGCCCTTGATTGATAAAAAAAAGTTTTATCAATTCTAATGAAATTGTGGGTGTGCTTTGATGAGCACTGTCGTACTTCAGTCAGGGTACCTCCTCTATTTTGTTCATTAGTTATGTTAATATTGTTGATTATTTTGTTTCTTTATGTTTGAGCATCTTTTATTATGTGCAATGTGTTTTGTGGGTGGTATCCCCAAGACGGGGGGCCACCTGCCTAACACAGTTCCTTCCGGTTCATTTCAACTGCCCTTGAAAGTTGGCGAGTGATTCTAGTTTCTTTCTGTGCTTATTGTTATTTGTTGAAATTTTTGATCATTTTGCTCTGTTTATTGACTTCACTTTCTGGATTCCATTTCTGGACTTGTTCACTTGGATTGTTTTCAGGCAACTCCTTTTTGCCTTTTGTGCTCCACAGAGTTGACTTTTTGTTCAGAGCTTTAAGAATAAAATGCTTTTATGTTATGAAGATCCTGCATTTTTTGCCCTTGCTACTAGCCTGGATTTGACGGTAATTCCCCCCAGTGGGCATTTTGAGTAATTATTGTGACTTTTGTGCCTGGAAACTCTCAAGGTCATAGCAAGCATGACTAAAGGAACATTTTCCTTTAGACAAATAGCAAGATATCCAATAGTATGTTATTTTCAAAAATGTTTTTGTTCGGGGCATTGGTTTATGGCAGGAGACTCCAGAGACTCCAACCTCAGATGAACCTGCATCTGTCAGCACAGAACATAAAACTGCAGTGTGTGGTTAAATAATGTCTGATTATATTAGAGACTTGCATCCCAAAAAACTGTGTACTGTAGTCAAGGTCTCAATTCATGCTACAAACCAAAATCATACAACTTACAAGGTTATTGTGATAATAAATGGCAGATTACATAAGCTTGGAGACAAAACTAAGATATTTAAAATGAAGTTGGTTACTGCAATACATTAATTGAGTATCTGACATAAATTTCCAGACAGACAGTGCTGATGCTTTTCTCAAACCTTTGATATGGTGGTCCTGCTATCTCTCTGTTTGCAATTAGTTTTTATTTTTTCTTATGATAACAGGCAAGCCATCAATTGGCTATCCCAACTTCTTTGTGTCTGTCGTTTCTTTCTCAGGCTTTCCTTACAAGATGTACACTAATATCACCGTATATCTATTATGAGTGGTATTTTGCTGCAAATATGCTCAGTATAAAGCAGCTGGGGATGGGGAACCTTTTAATTAAATGCAGACACCGAGCTGTAAAGCTGATTTTTTTGATTGAGCCAACCAGTGGGCAAATAAAAAATGAGTGGTGCCCACTATATTGACAACTTGAAAGAGAAGAAAATGAAAGCCAACAGAATATGGACACAATCATTTAGATGCTACTGTATGTGCATGTAAGTAAAAACTGGCATCCATCTCACATCAGCAGAGATATGCTTTCATTTCTTTAGCACCTGCTTGAAATTTGTGTTGCCTTAGTCAAGTGAAATTGGAGGACACTACTGATAAAATGAAGGGTTGATGTTTATAAAAAAAAAAGCTTTTAATTTATTCACAGTGGCAGATGGAAACAAGAGATTATATTTTCCATTTTAAAAATGTGTTTGCTGGGATTGGGCATCTGTTAAATATTTGTATTGGTCTTTCTGCTACAATGCGCCCACCACTGAGCTACTTAGAGTTCATCATAAACAAAATTCCACATGGATTTTCTAGTTCCGCATATAAAATACAGAAATATGTATCAGCTGTTCCTCATTTCCCACAATAAATACTCGCTTCTATTTGCTGTCATAAATAGACACCATTCTGACCTCTGCTCATGGTTTAAACATCACAAATTAAACACTTACTTTGCCATCTCAATGCAACAGTGAATCGATTTCTTTATAAAACACCATGGTTAATAATGAATGTAATTAGACGAAACGCACTTGTACTGTATGTGGGCCTTTCAATGTGGAGCTCATTTTAGTTCAAAAAGCAGGCTAAGCTTCAAAAGTTCCAGAGCGCCTCTTTCAAATCAGAAACTTGTTTGGCTTGGCGTGTGGACATTTTTTTTTCTTTTTGATGAATAACTCAATGAACAGCTGACTTGAAGCCAGCTCTATTAATCAAATTAAACCAGTTGACCACTGAAGTTGCTTGCCAGATGTCATTAGTGGATACATTCTTTTTTGTAAGTGGGAAAATGGGTTTAATTTGTTCTTTTAATACTGTGACAGATTTGTATCAGAATTCCCTCTTTACAGCAGATATGTTTCATACAAAGTGTTTTAATTGCATGCATTAAGCCGCTTGGCAAAATTGAAAAGGCAGTATATGGAACACAGAACATTGTTAGCCGTGCTGTTATTCCTTGGTAGGGTAGTGGAGGGTATAAATACAAAAAAAAGAGATAAAATATGTCATAGTATCAAATTACTGTGGGCCCTTACAACTATTCTGCTATTTTTAATTATATCCAATTAGAAGAATTCATTTCCCTTACTTCCGAAGTATATTGAAGGTATCATATTTAAAGAGTGGACAAGCAGTCAATTAATTACTCGTGTTCTTATAAAGGCCTAGCAGGAGATATTGTCATGACAACGTGGGGTAGGCCTCTATCCACCTGTTGGAAGATAGGGATAGCATTAGGCAGTTGGTTCCCTCTGTAGGCCTCCTTCTGGCCTGTGGGGAATTTTGACTAATTAGAATTATTTGTCCTTCTGTAGCCCAGCTCTGAACATAAATTGCATTCTGTAGCTTTTTGTTCCGCTTGGATTCACAGACAAAACAGCCTGTACCGCGTTTGAAATTAAGCAAGGCAATATAAAGACATTTCGAAACTGCTTAATAGTATTTAATTTTAAACACTTCTGTTTTGTTTATTGGTTTCTTTCACATACGAAAAATAATTTCACTGATTTAATTACTTTAGATCATTACAGGAGTAGATGAAATCAAGTAAAACAAAACCTATTGAAACTCAGAGTCACGTTATTGTGGTATAACAGACAGCATATGCCGAATCTAAATTTCCTGAAGAATAAACTTTAGTGCATATAAATCTAAACAACCATTCTCACGAAGTATATAAATAAATGAAAGAAAATAAAATGAGGTTATTTTATTGAAGAACTTCTATTAAGGATCGTGTTTTATGTAACATGGACATAATGTTAGAGATGTGATCCGAAAACTTTATAACTATTCACAGATGACAAGAAACTTAAAGAAAAATAAATCATTTTTTTACTTTTGCCGCTTGTATGATAGATAGATAGATAGATAGATAGATAGATAGATAGATAGATAGATAGATAGATAGATAGATAGATAGATAGATAGATAGATAGATAGATAGATAGATAGATCTTCATTTGTCATTTGTCCCCAGGGGGAAATTTGGATTTTTTACCGAAGCTCATTAAATAAATAAACAAATAAATAAATAAATATTACACTATGATCTGAATGCACACCAGAATGACTAAGGAGAAAGAAAATTTAAAAACAAAACACTTCTTACTAGACAGTCCCAGTCCCAGTGAGGCATTATTCAGATGTATTGTTGTTGGTTTAAAGGAGCCCCAGCGACACTTCTTAACACATCTGCAGAGTAATTTGTTGTGTTAGTGTGTCAGAGAGAATATTTGCAGCAATGTTAATAATGGAACTCAGTTTTGTTTTCATTCTCTCCTTAGCTCCTTAGTTTTATTAGTTTGTTGATTTGGTGGACCTCTCTTGAAATTATATTACGAGCCCAGCACCCTACAGCCTAGAATATTCAACAGACCATCACAGAGTTGAAGAAGGAAGGAAGAGAAAAGATTTTTGTTTGCCTTGTCTTATGTATTGCCTCGGTGTTACAGGACCAGTCCAAACTGTCATTGATGTGGCCCCGCTTGGATTTGTGGGAGTGCACCATCTCTACATCCACTCCCTGAATAGTGACCAGGCATAGAGTCTCTTTGGTGTGGTGAAAGTCAATGACCATATCCTGGGTGTGCTAGCTGAATAGTTAGAATACTAAACATCATTTAGTGAAATGATTCTTCTACTGTAAGTATCCTCTCTTTTTCTTGTTATGGAAAATGAATATTTTTTTTTAAGGCATCAGGCCTTAGTTAGACCTGAAACCATCGTCATCAACTTATTGCTGTGTTCATGTGCTCTCAAACAGACAGTCCTATTTCCCTCATCAGATTGTGCTCTCTCGTTTACACTGAAATGGTATGTAGCTAAATGCGCTTTGGATGGTTTGAGAGCTGACATCTCCAAAACTGAGGTCATGTTCTCTTTCTGAGAAAAAGTGATGTGTTCTTGCAGGTAACAGGTGAGCACCTGTCCCAAGAAGAATGAGTTCAACTAACCTATAGCCTAATGAATTATTGCTGAGGCAGAAGTTTTATAAACATACTGGATCATGGTGGCAACATGCGTCATGAGTTGTGAATAATGACCAAAAGACCAAGATCATGTATAGAAGTGGCCATAATGGGATTCTTGCACATATTTTATGGGCTCACTTTCATGACAAGGTGAAGATCTTGGAAATGCCAAAGCTACTGAAAGTAGTACAGCTGTTTTTGCTGGACTGAAAGAAGTCATTTAAGGTGGATTAGATTTGTAGTTTGGTGGTGCTTCTCACAGGAGGTATAAAAGGTAAAGAAGAATGATGAATAAAACCAGGAAGCACTAGAGATCTTATATGTCTTAATTGTTTTGAGAGTGCTAGGGGATGTTGAGAATAGGGTGGCCTAGTCAACTTAGCCTGCTTCCACATGCAACCCTCAACATGAAAGCAGAAAGAAATTGGTGATGGTGATAAAGTTATATCAGCCATGCATGAACAAGATCTGAAATACCACCTCATGTGTTGCAGGAATATGCCTTTTAAAAAACTGTGTGCTTTATAATGAAAGATTGCAAACTGATTCACTGTGCCCCAGTGGAATTTCAACCACTTTAGTAAAGGTAAAATACTTGATAAATGAATGTTTGAGAAAAAAAATAGTAATTGTTTAGAATTACTTTTTTAGAATCCTGGGTATGACGTTCAATTGCATCCAGCCCTGCAAGCAGTCCTGAAACTTGCAAGGAAATCTTGGGGGTTTGTGTCAGGATTGGCACTCCAGCCACTGCATGCAGCTCTGAAACAGCAGACAGGACTCCTTTCTGCTCTCCACTGGAGGAGCTCTGCTGCAGCCACCCACAGGAAAGCTGCTCATATTATGAAGGGGATGGGGGAAAGCCCTCGGGAGCCTCATCCCTATAAAATTCAAAACTGTCATAGAGCCAATGGGGTCAGGCCTGTTGGGGATCGGAAACCGGTGTGTTACTGAGGCGTCAACAGCTGCACAGCAGCACTCGGTTTCCAATTTGAGGTGGCCCATCTGGGCAGGCGCATGGAACATCTTGTTTCTCCAGCACGTTAATCATCTTCCTCTGCATCCTCTGGAATCCTGTCTCTATAAATACTGTATTGTGTTGTTATTCTTTTTTTTAACCCACCAGCTTATTATCCATGATACTTGCACATGTTTTCCATCTACTAGGAGGCACTTATTTCTCAAACCATTGGCTCGAAGATGGCCACAAATAGAGGAGTGGGTAACTTTCTTGCCGAACTTGCTGATTCTGTCGCTTTCAGCATATGAATTTGTAAAAAAGTATGTTTGAGGCAAAACATAATGTATTAATTGTTGTCTGATTAACCATGAAAATCAACCGATCTGCATCATGTGGAGTCTTGGAAGAGAGGAAGAGATGGTCTTTGAGATACAAGTTCTTACATCCTGTAACTATTTTTAATATCCCTGAAACAGGGGAGGTTGTACCACACTGAACGTCTCTGCTTTATGGAAGTCTGCTGTCTGCACGCGAGGCCGCTTCTGACTGACAGAACTCTGTTTGGCTGTGCATCCCAGTGGCCGACTAGCTTCACTATGCTGCTTAGAGTATAATTATTCTTTTTTAGTCATGTAAACTCCTATGACATTTGTAAAGCACTGTAGAAGAAAAGGTTTGATTGGAATTTCATTGCTGGATACGGCAAGTAGATTACATGAGCAGTTTGCTTCTTTTGAGCAGTTCTAGTCTCATGATTCTCCTGTGGTTATTATTTTAAAAACTGAAGCACAATGGAAAGAAAAACTGAAAAGAAATTCACGCAAAGATTTAAAATGAAAAAAAAACAAACAAACCTTGCCTTCACATGGTTACAGGGGATACTTTTTAAATTAAACTTTGCAGATTTCTGTTGATATTTGATTAGATTTCTTTGCAAGCCTTGCTTGCCACAGAAAACAAAAATTCTTCTTTTTGCTGACGTTTAGTGAGATGCAATGTTTGCAGTCCTATTTTAGCGATGTGGAAATGTGCTCCAAAATTTTAAACTTGTAAAACCTCATGCAAATACCACAGCCTACGCAGCTTACAAAAACACATATTTTTGCAAAGCAAATGTATTTAAGGCATTTACAGAATGCCTCCCAATTCATTTCAGAAAATAAAAATGAAAAGCAATGGCACCACAGGCTTTGGTTACATTATTAAACTTCTTCAAATGTTGGCTAAAGATTCTTTTTCTGTCTTTTGACACGTGGAAAAAGACAACATGTATGCACAAATAAACCTTCCACAACCTCATATGTTTTGATTATTTTTGCAGGAAAATTAGATTTTTCAATGACCTGGTCTAATTAGGCAAACAGTCTGAAAGAGACTGAGTGCTGGTTACTTAAATATTTACTTTTTATCCCTAGGAAAAAGGCAGATGTAAGAAAAAGCTGACATGTTTTGGATTTTCCTCTTTAATTTCCTGCATATATTTTTACAATTTTTTAGTAACTGGATCCACTCAGAATTTAATGAGCGATCACTCTTTCTCAACATGAACTTTACAGTTCCATGTGCTCTTCTAAAAGATTATGTTTGCTTTGCCAACAAAATATTTCAGTGAAATATGATTTGAAAAACACTTTTTGCAGTCACTTTTTATGGCAGAGAAATGTAACAATAGTATAAACTGAAAAGTGTTAGAAAAGCCTCAAAGCTGCCTGTTTGGTGAAACCCATGGGATTTCCAGTTTAAACTGGGCAGTTAAAAATGAGAAAATAAAAAACAAGTACAGTTTCTTACATTCAGTTTGAGTGTTGCTTTCTAAAACAAACACTTAAAGCCCACCCAGTGATCCTTTATGTTTTCACTCCCACACTTCAGTTGCTGGGAGACATTGCCCCACCTGAACAAACTTCTATAATGAACTATGTAATTAAAATGGATTAATTTGATTGATTTCGGGATAAGATTCTTCATATTCTGAAAAGGTCCTGAGTGTGCAGGTGCTCTCTTGTGTTAGTTTTATTGCTGTGCTTTAAAATAAACTTTAACTGCATGAATGCAATTGCACACACATAGATACGGAGGGACCAAGTCAATTTTATATATGCATGTGTATATACTCAAGAATTATTGGCGTCCAAGGCAGAAATGAACAAAAACACAGCAGTCCACACAATTTTCTAGTTTATATGCAAAGAATTGCTAAATTGCTGTCTTTGATTCTAATACAAGTATCCACCATTTTCCTAAAGTGCTCTCTCTAGGTGTAGGGTCAGGGAAGCCATGGCCTATCCTAATAGTGCCAGGAACAAGACAGTCTGTGGGTGCCAGTTCATTAAAGGGCATACACTCCCACGCTTACCCACAAGTTAAAGCTGTGAATTAATGTGACCAACATGTTGTACCCTGGGTTAAGGTTTTGCTACTAGTAAAATGAGCCTTGTGTGATAGGTGAGAGGGGACAAGGCTCAATGGAGGGAGAGAGGAAGCTAAAGACAGACAGAAAAAGAGAGATATAGGGATAAAACTAGGCTTATGGTTATTGTAATGTTGGCTTAGTAGACACATTAGATTTCTTGGTGTAAAGGAATCCATAAAGTATCAGGTTTTGTGTTACTTAAACCTCAGAAAGCAGGAAACCACACAGGACCTGAATTAGCAACCTTGTATTTTAACGTCCAATGCCAAATTTTTACTTAATTAATCAGTCATTGAACCTGCTTAGTCCAGTTCCGGTTTTTGGTAACATTGGATAGAAAACAATAAACCAAAAGTGAATGTTGGTTTATAAGGCTGTTATTGTCAAGTGTACAGAGTACAAGACATTCTTGCTTTCACGTACTAATCAACATGCAACATGTCGCTCCTCTCCTACACCATAATTAAAGCATTAAAGTAACCTACCTTGAAATTTTTGGCTTACTTTTGTTCCATAAATAACAGACTTACCTTGGAACTTCTGCCTTTCTTATATGAAAAATCATAAAGAATTCACATTAAAATGTTTTTATTTCATTAATGCTTCAAAAACTGCTCTTGCTCAGTGGATGGGAAAGACGTGATTCTTTTCTCCTTTGTTATGTCAGGGGAATGAATGAATTAAAAATCTTTAGTCACTCTGTATTCCTGTTCAACAAATCGAGAATAAAAAAGGTACTTTAAAAGTTCAGGTATTGTTACTAATATTGCATATTCAATGAGACAACAAAATAAATAGTGCACTATTCATGGTAAGAGAAGGACTATAGTAACCAGAATAAATCAATAAACATAAGTAAAATGTGTAGAAGGATTTGAACCTAGATTTCTAGACCTAGGAGACAGGATCAGTATAAACTTTATTAATGTGTTGTTCCTATTTATTTGGTGTAATTAACAGTTCAAAGGACAGCATATCTCGAGAGCATACATCCCAGATCAGTGGCATCACTAGGAGCTGCACAGCCTGTAATAGTAGAACCAAAGTGTTGGTGTGGTGAGGGGCAAAGAGAAGAGAGCATGTATAATATGACACCATCACAGTTGCACGTTAGAAGTTTGAAGCCCACTTTCTCAGTTTATCGGAGAGAGCTTCCTTTAGCTCAACTGAGCAAGGTTCTGCTTTCTGATTCAGAGGTCCCAGCTTTTCAGTATGAGGATGATGTCAAACAGAGAGGGGCAGCCACCCTAATCAATCTCACGCCAGTGACAGTTGGTGTACCTCCTCCATAAGAATGGCTTGTTTCAGGTGACCTGCTTAGCCTTTCCTCCCACCTTTTCCTCTGCCTATTAAGAGTTCCAGATCCTTCCTTGAGCACATGAGATGTTGATGGTTTGTCCACAGCCTCTCTTTGAAAGTTTTGCTTGCATTATCCATGCTATTGCTTCTCACTCATCCATTATTTATCACAATGGAAAATAGGTATTGAAAATTAATTCACTCTTTAATCCTAGACAATTGAACATGAATTAATCTGCACAATATTCACATTTCTATATTTATATAGATACACCCTCAAAAATATAAAGGTTTTGTGCTATTGCATAAGAGAGGGCTGAAGAACGTGATTGTCAAATATTTTGTATTTCAGCACCATTGGAAAAGCGTCATTTAGATGGGCCTTCAGTTTTCCCTCTGGCTGATGCTGTCTGCCAGTTTCACTGAGCAATGTTTGTCCTTTTCCTGTAAATATCTGTCTGTGCACACCGTATACATTTTCAGCTTTTTACTGAATGGTTACAAAGGAGACAGGAGAAGCCCCCAGCACTTTGGCAAACATAGGTGTTCATATGGGTCTGTGTCTGAACTAATGCACCAAATGGATGGTTCTGTAAAACAAATTATGGCCATGTTTCAAGAGGCTTATGCTGCTGCTGTATCCTGAGGTAAACAGTGCTATACTTCTCATTCAAAGTTTACAACTCTATTAGAGAATATTGCTGACTCTAATGAATATTTTAATGTGTACTTAGTGAGTCTGACACAAAGATTTAATAATGTAAGAAAATATTAAGAAGTTCAGGCTATGTAGCCCACCATTGCTCTGTTGTAGGTTTTTAGCAAAAGTCACACACAACAAGAAGGAATCAGCACTTAACATTCATCAATCTCTCTTTAATTCTCCTTCATGTTTTTGCTTTCCACCTTTGATACCCCTCTCTTGCAGCTCAAGGATAAGTCACAGAAAAGTCACAGAGCACCACATATTTCTCTTCCTACCAACAATAACTATACATCTTAAACTACAGAAAAAGTAGATTAGAAAAGTTAAAAAAAACAACATATTCCACCTACTAAACACAAAAACTAAAATCCATGCCATTCACATGGTGTAACATGAATTAGCAGATTTCCATTTAGTGTTATTTAGTGAATTTTTGCTTCATTTTCTGTAGTCTTTTTGGTCCACATTTGTCTGTTTTCTGGGGTTTTTCACCTGAAATAATTAATTTCTGTTCTGGTTTATTTTCTATCATTTGTCTTTAAAAAGTTGGCATTTATTCACGTTATGAGACAATGCCATTTTGGTTTGGTTATGAGCACCATCACTTTAGCGTTATAGTATGCTTTGACGATTCATCCCATTAGCCTCTGGGAATGTCCCATGCTTATGCTGATTTCAGTTTGAAGTAGGAAGTCAGAATTCCTGAGTTCCTAGTTGGAATTTTCAAATGAAACACCCCCTTAAGTCTGACTTCCAGCGTGGAAACTCTGGTGTGGTCTGTCAAGCCTGAATTTGCCCGACTTCAGATCATAAAGTCAATCCAAAATGACGATGTACACTGTGAACTTTATTGAAACCTGTAGTATTATACTCTTTATTAGCACTTCTGTCTATTTGTGTCGCATTCAGTCAATCATACACACAGTTACTGTCCAACTTCTATCTGTTGACATGTAGCAGTGATGTATGGATATGCAAAATACTGAATAATGTGTTGTTATCAATTGCTATTTATTCTGATGGAGCAAGCACAACAAAGGTTTTCCTGGACATTCAGGAGTGGCATCATTCCCAGCTCTAACTTCTGAGGTAAATGGAATGCAGCATTTATGTCATCACATCGAGAGATTTTAAAGCATTGCAAACTGACCTGCATCATCCGAGATTGGATACAAAAGACAATTTTAGTGTTTTCTGGCCTTTTGAGTCTCAGCTTTACTATTTAAAACTTTGACTTAAGGATATCAATTAGTGTTTGATGAAAGATCAGTTTTGTCTTTTTTGGCTACAACCTTAGCATGATTTTCTTAACCAAGTCTTTTTCTCCCAGTCCTTTTAATTCAAATCTTTTCTGTCTCTTTTGAGATTGAACATTTAGCAGTTTCCATAACAGCCTTACTTCAGATTCACAACTGGATTTGTTTTCCATACTTACTTATCGTAAGTATGGAGTTTTCCTTTGTGAAGACAGCCTTGGTATTTTTGGGACTGGCTGGTCTGATCGTGCATTGTCTGAAAAATATGAGCTTGAAGGGAGATTTTTTAATACTCTCCAAGGTGCACCAAATCTAGCTGTGTTGTTTTCACATGATTTTACACCTTTGTGAATTTTTTTGTGAGCATTACATTTTTTTCCTGGGATTTTTTTTGTTCTTTCCTTAGATTTTGAAAAGTGTTGAATTAATTTCATTTTCTACTTTTATTTTCATTTGAGGATGCTGGGAGTAGAATTAGCAAAGGTGGATGAGTTTAAATACTTGGGATCATCAATACAGAGTAACAGGGATTGTGGAAGAGAAGTGAAAAAGAGAGTGCAGGCAGGGTAGAATGGGTGGAGAAGAGTTTTCAGGAGTGATTTGCGACAAGAGTGAAAGGGAAGGTCTACAGGACGGTAGTGAGACCAGCTATGTTATATGGGTTGTAGACGGTGGCACTGACCAGAAAGCAGGAGACAGAGCTGGAGGTGGCAGAGTTAAAGATGCTAGGATTTGCATTGGGTGTGATGAGGATTAGGAACGAGTACATTATAGGGTCAGTTCGTGTTGGACGGTTGGCAGACAAAGTGAGAGAGGCAAGATTGTGTTGGTTTGGATATGTACAATTGGGAGAAGGATGCTAAGGACAGAGCTGCCAGGCAAGAGAAAAAGAGGAAGGCCTAAGAGAAGGTTTATGAATGTGGTGAGAGAAGACATGCAGGTGACGGGTGTAACAGAACAAGACGCAGAGGACAGAAAGATATGGAAAAAGATGATCCGCTGTGAAGAAGAAGAAGATTTTCATTTGAGTTATTTTATTAGTTATTTTGTGTTCATCGGAATTACTTCTGAAAGCATTTACTTCAGTATTTTTTTGTCCAGCATCTCTGGACTCATGGGTGCAAGAAAACCCGTACATATAATATAATGTTTGACTCAACTTGATGTCTACTTATGGCTCTGAAGAACTTTTTCAAGGTAAGTATTACGTTATTTTTTTATTTTTGATCCTTTACTAGAGATCTAGTCCTCTATGGACCTCTATCAGAAGATGAAAAATGACCAATTTCTGTTAAAATCGAGAATATTTAGATTTAGCGATTTAAATTGAAGCACACATTTTAATATTTCAAATATCTGACTTAACTATTTTTGTTTATTATGTACTTCTACCTCATGGAGTAGGGGCGGCACGGTGGCGCAGTGGTAGCGCTGCTGCCTCGCAGTTAGGAGACCCGGATTCGCTTCCTGGGTCCTCCCTGCGTGGAGTTTGCATGTTCTCCCCGTGTCTGCATGGGTTTCCTCCGGGTGCTCCTGTTTCCTCCCACAGTCCAAAGACATGCAGGTTAGGTGGATTGGCGATTCTAAATTGGCCCTAGTGTGTGCTTGGTGTGTGGGTGTGTTTGTGTGTGTCCTGCGGTGGGTTGGCGCCCTGCCCAGGATTGGTTCCTGCCTTGTGCCCTGTGTTGGCTGGGATTGGCTCCAGCAGACCCCCGTGACCCTGTGTTCGGATTCAGCGGGTTGGAAAATGGATGGATGGATGGACCTCATGGAGTAAATCATTACTTTTCTTATGAACACCCCGAATTAAGTAGGCTTACATTAGTTCATATTTTTTTATTTATTCATAATGTTTTAGAAAACCCATGATACGATCCTTTTTTTTGGAGTAGCCGCTATTTTCCGTGATGTAGGTCACTAGTTGCTAGGTTGTATCTTGGAAGTCATGTCACATTATTTATGCCACCATCACATCTCACTCCTTGTCTAAGATTGTGGATAACCTCTCTAAATGTATCTCTTGAGTTTCAAGTTAGTTTGTTCTGATGATCATGCTCGATTCACCAAGGAGGAAAAGCATTGACATTTGTGCTTGATTCATGTAATATTCTGATGGGTTAGTGATTGTGGGGGACCCACTCTGCCTTTGATTCACAAAGGGGGACTACCCCACTCCCACCACTCAGACAATCATACTAAATTGATGGAGGGGTACACCCCCCATGTGTTGCGAACACACTGTTATGTGAAAAAATAGGTCATGGCACCGCAAAGGTTGGGAAAGACTGCTCTATAATATGTAAATATTCTACACAAAAAGATCTTGTAGAAGATAAAATGAATAGCTTTCCACAGGGCCTTAAGTATGTGATGAAGTGTCATAACTCAAAACAACACCTGTATACCGTTTGTGGATTGTTTGGATTCAAAAGGAATGCCAAAGCTTGTTTTTAAGTTCTGAGATTGCTTCATGCCTCTAGTAATGCATCCTGAACAAATAGAATAGATCTGCCCAGAGAGAGACGTTTAAGGGTGTTAAATGAGATATTGAAGTATTTAATGCTGTTTTGGTCAATTTATTCTGTTTTCTTGCAAGCAGTGTATGTAGTTAGCTTATATTAGGAGTATTTAACTTGTTAAAATTGTATTTAAATGAGTGGTGTTCACTTACCAGTGCTCGGACTTTATGTTCATTTCAACCTATTTCAAGAATCGTTTACTTTGCTGTGTTCTGAAAGTTTTAAGCTTTCTTTGGCTTTTCTGAATGCAGCTAAGTTCTAAATATCATTCAGTTTCTATCGCTCCACAGATGATGATTTAGACAGAAGAACATAGACCATTGAAAGGAGAAGCATTTTGTGTGTCATCTGATCTCACACCTTATTGTTTTCACAATATTTCTGATTACAGTGTGCCCCCAGCTCAATCCTACATGCTATTGTTTAATTAATGCTATTATGTGTTTAAACTTAAAGCAATCAGAGAAAATATGCAGCCGCAAACTTCTTCTTTGTCACTAGCATACTCACTATAAAACACTGAAATGCAGTTATTTTGTTATTATTCTTAGACACATAAAGAAACATACAAATAAACAACATAAGAAAACCACCTTGGTGCCCCACTCATACTTGTTTTAACAGGTTGCAAGCATGTTGAGTTCAAGAGGTGTGTGGGCTTCTTTAAAACCGTATCTATTTCTTCCTGTTATGTCTCTTTCTGTGCGGTCAGTTTGACTTCCACTAGTGAACATATGTCTGCTGCTCTCACTTCCAAATTTACTGCATTCCTATACAGAGCAACAATTTATACCACCAGCAGTAGGGTCTTGTTTTGGGGGTCAGCGGCTGCACCACATGTTTTAAGATCATCATACCATGCTGTTATGACCACATAAATCCATTTTATTAAGGAAAAGGAATCTGCCCTTCCATGTGGCAAACCCTCATTATGCATTTGCCAGCCTAGGAATTTATGCTTCCAACTGTCCATTTAGGACTAACATGCTGTTTAAACACATGCACTATTTGGGCATGAAAATATATATACTTTGGTAATATATTTTGAAAGGCTCCTCTATTGGATGATTAAGATTCAATTTCCCAAAACACAACTTAAGACCAACCGTACATAAGACAGTTTAACATCCCAGCACCTGGAGGCCCCATTTTTTTATTGACATAGCTACACTTTAACAATGGCTCCTCCTCTCCTCTCCTCTCCTCTCAGTTTTTAAACCACAGTTCTCAGAAGCTTGTACTCCCTGTTTAGCTCTTTTAGCAGATGACTTACTCATTGACACAATACAAAAATGTCCAAAAGGTGAAAACTGCAACCTACTGTGTAGCCAATGTGTGATGTCCAATCTAATGCTAACCTTATGGCATCAGGAATATTTCCTGTCTTTTCACTCTCAACCGCTGGCTTGCACTGAACCTAATAACAGTCACTTTGCCTAAACGACATCAAGACAGACTTTTGTGCGAGCATCAAGCAAGATGTTGTAATTGGCTTTTTTTCTGTTTAGCAGCTTGCACTAGAACCCAATTTAGCAAATAGAGCTGTACAAGTTCAGGTGTCATTTGGAGGCTGTTTGAGTAGTGATTATCAGAATTAAGGTGCTGTTGGCTTAAATATAAATGAGCAATTTTCAGTCATTATACTGTGCAGAGATAGTCTGATACAAAGAGATAAACTTGGTGATTTGGTAAAAATCCTATTTAGCCCTGAATTAGTAAAGGTAATGAGCTGAAAGATTAAAGCGTTTGTTCCCGTTTTCTTTTCTTCATAGCAAGGAGGTAGTCTAGTCCCACAGAGCAGCAGGTATCATGGGGGATAGAGGCACATCTGTTTAAGTCAGCGTCGTAGCTTTGCATAGTCCCTGTGCTGGTCCTTCAAAGTAGGCTATTGTAAAGAGCAAGTTTCAGTTTCATCCATAACTCAGTAGCACTTCAGACTGCCGATGCCTGATTTTTTTAAGGTTGCTTGCAGTTCACTTAACAGTACGTATGAATCTCGTTCCTCTGCTCACGGGAGAATTAGATGAAATGAACAGGAACAAGCTGTTTTTGACTTGCCACAACAAGTACAGGTTCTGGGACTGAGGATTCGTTGATGGCATTAAAAACTTCATCTGTCCAAGGAACTCCGATTCCAGTGCAATCCAAGAGCTTAATAAAAGCTTCAATACTTCATATGTGACGGAGCTCTTTTAACTGATGAAATTGCCTATTATAGATTCTTTCTACTAAAGCATTTTAGTCTCTTTCAATTTGCTTGATGTAAATACCAGACCCTTTCTCTTTGAAAAAGGGATCTTTCTAGGGTCACAGTGGTTTGTCTCAATTATGTTGTTTTTCTGTCCAGTCTTTTAAGTTAATCTAATTCTTCTCCTGGGTACAGTAACCCTTTTGTACTGCTTTTAACCTCTAAAGAGTCGCCTTGACCCTATCCAGCCCTGTGTTCTCAATATAATGCAATCTAAAAATGATTGAATGGTTAAGGAATACAGTGGGTAAAGTGAGGCTGCCTGCAGCACTACGTAATGGATACTTAGAAAATTCCTCCTATTAAAACTTTTAAGGTGCTCCTTAGCATTTTTGGTTATTTAAGATTCTTCAGATCTGATCTCCGCTTCACTTCTCCATATTTCACCTTAGTGCATTTCAGCTTCATCTTTGCAGTGCTCTGAATAAAAAGCCTCCTTTGTACAGCAACACATTAGCTCTTAAAAGCATTTACCTTGGGACTTGTGTTCTTTATGCTGGGAAAGGCGAGAAAATATGTTTCTTTAACAAAGCCATTTCTGGGCGCTTTGTGACAGTTCAGGTACGCTGTAACACAACAATACATTTCCTAATGGTTTTAAAACTCTTCTGACTGCTGACCCTTTTTTGCATAAACATATTTTAAGTGTTTACAAACGTGGAGAAGATAACAAGGACAAAGCAGGAGACATCCATTCTGCATAGGTGTTCCTCGATACACTGTGCCCTGGATGATCATCTTGTCTTTTCTTGGTAGGACTCTGTAACTGTGATCTTAGAGTAGAAAGGAAAAATCAAATCACTTCACTTCATGGCTGGCTGGTATCTCAGCTAGAGATGTTAGAAATACATTAAATGTGTATTTTCCATAAATTCCTTCCTGTAAGCTGATAATTTCAGAGTTAACCCTTAGCAAGTAGTATTTACTTTACACAGGAAGAATATTTATGTTTCAAAAACTGCTGAAAGATTTTGTGACAATTCTTTTTGTTTTACACTATACCTTTCTATAAAGTTCAATTAACTTTCTGTCAAGTGGATACTCATTGTTAATGCTCTACCTAAATAAAACAAGCATTCTTCAAGAACATTATCCAAGAGAACTGATGCTAACATCCTTTTGGTTTTGTTTGTCTTTCTGATCGTGCTCAAGTGACATCATTCTGTGCTAAGATGAGCATTCGCAGTCATAAAGTAAATACCCAATTGGGCAAAAAGAATCCTCCTGTGATCAGCTTGACTAAGATGTTTTAATATTTACTGCCTAAGTTTGTATCCTAGAGCTGGGGTCTGCAAACTTGGCCATGAACTATCGCAGTGGCAGTGGGTTTTTGTTCCAATTAAATTTCTTAATAAGAAGTTAACTATTACTCTTGAAGCATTTATTGCTCAAGCAGCATTTTTAGGATTCATTTAAGCGTCTCACTTGGTAAGATCGCCCACCTTTATTTTAGTCTTAAACAGCTGCATTCATTCTTTTAAAATGCTCCTTATTAGCAAGGAGATACAAAAGACTAAGGAACTAGCAGCTCACCGTCTAACTCATCTCCATTTAGTCCATGTGTATTCATTCTGGTTTAATTAAATATTTGCAAACTGAAGAGAAAAATGAAGAACTGAGAATCAATCATATGATTCAAGCTACAAAAATCACTTGGATGATATCCTTGGAAAGCAAAAATCTACATTAGAAGAATAAACAGTAGTATGAAAACACTAACAAGCTAAAATTAAATAAAATCTCTTAATTTCAAGGATTGGTTTCAGATTAAGCAATGGGGTAGGAACAAAAACCCAAAGCCACTCATAGCCTTCCTTGACCAACTTTGCAGAAGCTAGTGAAATGATTTATTGTGAAAATGTTGGCCAAACAAGTCAAATGGTGAGAAAGATGTCCTCCTCTTAATTCAAATGGAGCCTCCAGGCCTTCATCTGAAGGACAACTAAGATGTAATCAAAAAGGCATGCTTATGAGCCCCTTGGTAAGACTTGAAGTGCTTTGCTTGACTTGGTTGCATACAGTAGGTAGCGCCTTTAATGTTTTGTCATTTTTGCTTTCCCAATTTCCTCTTCTTTTGTAGTGTCTTTTCATGCCCATCTCTTTAGCATAATAAAATACTTCCTACTTTCCTAGCCCAGTCATTGTCTCCCTGTGAGCTCTTCTGTTGTGATCCATGGCCCTCCTTTCCCAGCAGTAGTTCTCAATAAACTTCTTTACACTGTACTGTGTCCTGCTAATACGCAAACCAACAACTTCCTGACCTTTAAACCAGGGAACAACAAGTTGGGTGATGTGCTGGGCTCTGCTATGCAGAATCTTCATTGAAGTGTGTTAATTAACTTACACTTCACCCCCCCCCCCCCCCCCCCAGCCTTTTTAAAAATGAGTTCCCCCACAAACATGCACAACTATGCAGTTGCTTTCACATATTGAACATTCAACCTGCATATGCATGAATGTATATGTTAGAAAGACTGAGTGTTTCACACCAACATATTTATGCAGTGGACAGGAGCTTCTCCACACAAATATTTATAATTTGAGATGTTTCTTCTGAGACACAGTTATTTAACAATTTATTGTATTACACTAACAACATTTTTTAAGAATTCCAACATGAGAATTCTTGGGTCTCTGAGTTCTAACAAGTCATTCCATACGCATGGTAACAGTGGTGGTGGGCCGTCCTCTTTAATAAAATTCCTGTGTGCATCCAGGTGTCCGTGTGTGTGTGTCTTCTGATGAAGTGCGCATGCGCGGGGGACGGTGCGATGCGCGATATTACTGTCAGAGAAAGTTACAGGCATTGTACGGAAATACAAACCAGTATTACTGCGAGAGGAAATTAAAGGTACACAATACAGTGACTCATATTACAGCCACATACAAGCCAGTATTACTGTCAGAGGAGATTAAAGGCATATTACCGACGCGCACGCCTGTATAACTGCCAAAGAAAATAAAAGGTAAATTATGGACGTACAAGCCAGCGGACGTACAAGACAGTATTACTGTCACAGAAAATTAAAGACACACAATACACGGCGGCAGCCCACGAAGAATGGTCAGCTCAGCAAGTAAACATCAACAAAAGAAAGGCTGAAAGAAAGAAAAATACGACCAACAAAAAGAATGAGGTCAAAGTCCCTTGCCATTTAATATAGACTGTTCTTACTAATGTTTATGCACTACTGTGCTTCCATCCATCCATCCATTTTCCAACCCGCTGAATCTGAACACAGGGTCACGGGGGTCTGCTGGAGCCAATCCCAGCCAACACAGGGCACAAGGCAGGAACCAATCCCGGGCAGGGTGCCAACCCACCGCAGGCACTACTGTTCTAGTGCCCGTTATTGTAACGGGCTTAATGACTAGTTTCTTATAATTCTGCAGCACCTTCCTGGACTGGAATATGACTTGGTTACCTTGGTAAGCATTTACTTCAACTATAAAAAACTGAAACTTCATTCTGAAGCCACTTTTGTTCCATTATCTGCAGTATCTGTGATGGAATAGGGGGTCTGTTTTGGGATTCTTCTTACCTGCCTCCCAAGGCTGCAGGGATGGATTACTACCCCTCACTGACCTGAAGTGCATGTTATGCAATCAAGTCTTGTTAACCACTGAAAGTTTAAAATTCATTTTTGGATGTCTTAGCTTGAATTTTGTTCCATTTTTGTAGTATCTGCAGTGGAACAGCTCACTATGCAGAGTTGGTTCTCGCTTTTGTCCAGTGCAGCCAGCATTAGCATTGACTCCATAAGACTTTGAATTGCATATGATTGATAGAAGATAAAGAGTTTGCTATTAATATTACACATGTATACAGCCTATATTTTATTACCATCATTTTAAGGCTTAACTCAACAAAGATGCAGCAAATTAAAGACATTGTTGCAAGGGTCTGGTTCATCAAGACTGTTAGCAGATATCTCTCTCTGCTTTCTCTGCGCTGCTGCATTATGAGTTTTTTTTTAGACAGTTATTCACAATTCATCCCGTTAATCTGTGGCTCCAACTTTTTTTTCTAGATTTTTACCAATGTTTGTTTCACTGTGATTTATATTATATTATCTTCTATTCTTTGTGAAATGCCTTATGGCGGAATGCTGTGTTCAAAGTGCTAAAGGCAGATTGGTTATTTGAGTGATTGATTGATGGGGTGTCGTACTGTCGTTATTCAGCAGTTAGTCCTGCTGCTTCACATTCTTTGGTTTAAATCCCATTTCACTGAAGGCGTGCGTGAGTTTGTAGGTTCTCCCCATGTTCATGTATGTTTTTCTTGGCATTATACATCCCAAAGACTTGCAAGTCAGGTGTATCGGTGGATCTGATTTTTCCCTGTATGTGTTTGGGTGAGTGAAGGTGGCCCACTATGGACTGCTGCTCAGTGCCCAGACTGACTCCTACTGTGTATTTGATGCTACCTGGTGTGGAGCCCAGGGGCGCGTACTGCTGTCCTAACCCGACACAGACAGACAGAGACACATGTTTATTTACAGCAGAGGAAGTGCTTCTTCCTCATTCCCCAAAGCGTAGCACAGTACATACAGCACAATTCACGGCCCTTCTGCCTTCACTTCGTCCTTCTTCCTCCCGACTCTAGCTCCCCGATTGGAGTGAAGTGCCTCCTTTTAAGCTGGTTCTTGGAGTGTTCCAGGTGACTCATTTATCAAACCTGGAATCACTCCCAGGTGTGGTGAAAGCTCAAAGTAGGGCTCTGCAGCTCCCCCTGGCATCCCCCATGAAACCCAATGGGGCTGTGCCAAACTCAAACTTCCAGCATGCACTGTGGGAATCCATGGCACCACAGCCATCCAGGAAGGCTGCCCTCAAGCTTCCCGGGGAAGGTAGTGCCTTGCAGATACTCTCCCCCAGTCCTTCTATCAGCTGGCATCCCAGTCGGGTAACAGCCATGGCCGCCCGTCACACTGGATACATTTTGACCCTGTAATGGAATGAGCCAGTTCAGACTTACTGCTTTTTTGAATAATTTCTGTTTCCATTGTTTAAGTGAAGGTCCATGTGTGTTGTACACAGGCTCACTTGTACGTGTGAATGAAACTCAGTTTAGTTTTTTCTTAGATAACTGCCATCTCAATAGTGTGGTGCACAGTGCTGACATGTTTAGTTTCGTTTGGCTAAACCCTTTCGCACACTCAAGCTACATGGCATGAATTCTGTGCAGCTTAACAAAAGCTCGAGTTCAGCCAGAATTCATTGCCGACCACTGTCAAGATAGTCAGTGCATTTATTTATCGCAGTGGAATTGCTTGATGGCAGTTCGCCTTTTTCTTGCTAAACATTTTTACATCATATCATTTATTTTGCTGGCTGGCAAAATGAGGTGCAATTGAAAGAGGCAGATTTACAGGCTAGTATAAAAGACAAGGCAGGTGCTGGCGTGATAAAGGGATAATGCAGCGGGACATTCTTACCTACTAAATATGGCATGATTAAAAGACTAAGCATAACATTAAAACTGTATTTAATGGTCAGATTTGTTTTAATATGTTTCTGCTGCATGTCTGTTTTGTGTAACTCATTAACAACTAACCCTGCTGGAGTATATACAACATGCTTATTTTCCGTAAAATGCAAGGGTTATATGGCAAGCAAATATCACATCATACTATAACATACAGCTCAATAAAACTAGTTCCTAACAGTTTGGACAGGTCACACTGTGTAGAGTTTGAATGTTTTCCCTATGTTTACATGAGCTTTTTCAGTCACTCACTTTTCCTCTCATAGTCCACTGACATTGTGTTCTAGTCAATTTTAGATTTCTTCAGATTGAGGGAGTATGTCCTGTCTTTGACTAGCTTATCAGGTTCCTGCTTTCTTCTAGATGCTGCCAGGATATGCTCCAGATCCCTGCAAATCTGTAACAGAATAAATGGGCTTGGAAAAGGACTGAAAGATTAAATAGCAAACAGTGCCCTTCTCTTACATCAACTGTGTAGTCACTTTCATTTCATATACTATTGTCTTTATTATTTTATTAATATTTATTTATTTAATATTTTTATTTCCTAGAAATCAACATAGAGATCAGCTTTGGTGCAGTGATACAATGTATTGCATTTGTCATTCCAACAGATGGTGCATCACAAACATTTGTAGTAATAAGATACATTGCTACAAATGTTTGTGATACACCATCTCTTAGAATGTCAAATACAATGTATTTTATTACTGTAATGATTGTGATAAGCCTTCTGTTGGAATGACAGAGACATAGTAACAGGATGGACACATGGAGACACAGATACAGACATTTGTCCTTTAGTTAAAGTGGATGACAAAGAAAAAAATTTAACAAGCATCAAATCAGTTGGGGCATTACCTCCTCTACCCACCTAAACAGCAAGAAATTAAGATTAATGTGAGGCGCTCACTTAAAAAAAATTATAAAATAGTTATATGATTAACAAAAACAACAAAACAAAACAAAGGCCTGAAACATTTTTTCTTCCATACTCTCCCTGTCTTCACCACTAACTTTACTTCCTTCTGTATGTCCTTATACTGAAATGTTCCTCTGAGATTACTTTGGCTTCATTACACAGTCTAAGCACACATTGTTTTGAGGGTCTTGTCAGATACGCAGTCTTATGACATTTGGGTTTGTAGTTGGATAGTTTTTAGCTCATCCTAGAAAGTGTATGTACAGATATTGTATATAAAAAGTGTAGATCTGGCATCTCCACTCTGCTTTCTAAAGTCCAAGTTACCCTTAATCACTTGTTTAATAAAGTTTTGTTTTAAACCATTGAAAGTTATGTTAATTAAGACGCATGACTAATTAAACAAATGGTGGTCTTTAGAAAAATAAATTAGGAGACTAATGTATTTATAAATTAGAGCTATTAAACAAACTAATTTAGAAATACGGTGCACTCCTGATTAGAACCTAAAATAAACTCATTACTAGACTTATCCATAAATTACAAGTGTACAGGTAAAGAATATTTGATAACCTGTTACATGTTCCCACTCTGTTTGAATAAGGTGACCAAAGTGGAACCCTACCTACAGTAATTCATTGAAGCTCTCAGAAGCTGGTACATTTGAAACTACAATATATGACTCTCACTTTTTACAGCAGCAGAACATATGATCGCTGTCCTTGTTATCTCTGTGGCAGATCCTAAGTCCATGGACCTGGGCCTGAAAAGACTTTGAGGGCCTTCACCCCAACCCTAACCCCTGCCACCAGCCAGAGCCCAACTACAATAAACGTTGAATAAAAGTGCATTATTCAACCAAATACTGATGTTTATTTAAATTTATAGGACATCAAACACAATCTAATAGCTTCATTATACTAGTAGAGGAGATGGCACAACCAACATAATTTACACAATAATTTGCATTGGGATTAGTGTGCTTTGCATGAAGAGCTAGCAACTGGGGAAAATGCAATAGGCTGAACACTGTTTGCATTTAATAATAAAACACAAATATAGTAAACCCCTGAGATAACACACCCAGAAATATTTGGGAAATAATGTGATAATCATTTAACTGTCTACCTTCCCCACGTAGCTATCATAAAAATCGCAGTCACTGTTTTGCTTGAGCTGACACTCTCATTGCTAAAACCAAATGAATGGTGTGGTGCTGGATTTTGGTTATGTGCAAATTACCATGCTGTAGCTGCCAACGCTGCCAGCCATGATGTGATGTGTAGAGCTTCAAACAATAACATACTCTTCAACATTATCTCTGTTTAATGTCCTACCTCAACCAACCAATACAGACCAAGACCTGTCACCAAGTCTACATATAGTAAAAAGCACAACTAAGCAAGGGGTCCGAAAATCTTAACTCAGGATTTAGGTTCTGGAACTCAGTTGATTTATTAATATTCATGAAGGCTCCACTGGACCTTTGGGCCTCTAAGTGTGAGTATGACAGGCTTGTTTGGGGAATCTGTGTATACACGTCTGCAGAATGCCCAAATGGGGAATTTTTGCTTTCCTCTTCTCTGTAGCAGTCTTGCCATAGCATATGTCAGGGGTGTCCAGCTGCAGTTCTAAAGGGCCACAGTGGCTGCAGGTTTTCATTCTAGACATGTTCTTGATTAGTGACCAGTTTTTCTGCTAATTAACTTCTTTTGTCTTAATTGTAATTGACTTGCTTTTTAAGACTTAGACCCCTTAATTGTTTCTTTTTCCTTAATCAGCAGCCAAATAATAATAAGATACAAAATGAGCCAAAACTACTGGTGTCCATCATACTGCAATGGTCAGGGATGAGTCAACAAAAAATGAGGGGGCAATACATCATCAATAGAAGGACCTCTGTACAGTCACACATGCTTTTTCCAACTAGTGCAGCAAAAGGCAAGCAGTCTTTTCAAGGATATTGAGCCACCTCATAAAGCCATGTAAACAGCAGAGAAGTCATCCATTGCAGTGCTCGGCTCCGATGCTACATTGGTGTAGAAGTGGGATATGGAGATGACCTACAGTGCGACTTAGCAGAGCGCTGAATGCTTTGGAGACCTAAAATGAACCACATTGGCTCTTTGGAGGACGTACTGGAGAGCCTCGAGGCTCAGATTCATAATCTGGAGTGCTGTCTGCAGCAGCAGTACAGGGATGGAGACAGATGAGAACCTGACACCTTTGCAGCTCCACCACCGCTTCTCCATCTGCTAAGGTCCATTAGCCTGGGTGCGCAGACACCATGTTCATGGAGCTGGGGAAAAGTGTGGCAGATCGAGTCGAACTGTGAGAAGCAGGCCCAGTGGTAAAAATACTCAGACAAAGAACAAGACAGATTGTAGAGGTGTTGTGAAGCGGTGGTGAAGGAAATCTCAAAGCTGAGCCTCAGACCTGGAATGTGGTTTGTAGCACCAGTTCAATTAAGGAAGCAGCAAAGACTCCAGTACATCTGTATCTCCACACAAAGAGGTTCGCCTGCTTGTCTGCAGCTGACCAGTGCTAAACACCTCTGCTGCACCGAACAACAGCACAACATTTAACATCTCGGTTGTGCCACCTGCCAGTGCAGCATGCAACATCTCTGCTGCACCATCTGACAACACAGCACTCCCATACTCTGCCCATGTGCCCTTGTCACTAGCCACACAACAGAAGTGGGAGAGAAGACTACCCCGCCATTTCGATGAGTTTGTGTGTCATTGGCCATTGGGGACAGCAACTCTGAAGAGGGGCTATGCGATGGTGCTCGACAAGTTACATCAGCCAGGGATGAGTCACCCAAAGAATGAGCTGGCATTGTGTGATCAATAGCAGGCGCACCTATAAAAATGGCAACTCCGCACAGTCACCGGTACTTTTTCCAACTAGTGTGGCAAAAAGCAAACAGTCCTTTTAATTACAGTGAGTCATCTCAAAGAGCCATGTAAAGAGCAAATCTATCCGTTGTGGCGTTCTGTGCCGGTGCTACAATACAATATCTGAAAATAAAGAAAGGCGAAGGTCTCACTAAAGCATTTTGACGGAGCTCTTAAATAAAAATAATAAAATGATAATATCAACAATTTTGGAAATACTATTGCGGCTGAATGAGAGCACCAACAAGCCATTGAATTAAATGAAGAATAATTAACAACAAGAATCAGCAGAGTGAAATTGATTGGAGTTTGAGGCCCTGACTTAGCTGGTCACCTGTTGGCTCATTTCACATCTCATTTTTGTTTGGCTTCCATTTAAGAACAAAAGAAGTAATTCAAAGGAGTCTTAAAAGAACAAGGCAATTAAGTTGTGGAGTATGTCAGACTTGCCGACCAAGTTGCTGAACTTGTCACAGACCATTTCAGTTTAAACAACTGAAACTCTGCCCATTTCACATTTACTGACTGCATGCTGACTTACCATGCTGACAATAACCTCTCTCTGATCATATGTTACTTTCTCAAAATGGCTGTCGTCACATCATCCACTCAGGTGCTGCACATTGGTGGCGGTTAAAATGACTCCCACCCTCTCTATGTAAAGCGCTTTGAGTGGTGAGAAAAGTGCTATATAAATTTAAAGAGTTATTATTATTATTATTATTATTACTTTAAAACAAGTTATGTTTTCATGACCTGAGTGAAGAAGAGATTTTAACAGTTATTTTAATGACACAAAAATACATCTTGCCAGGAAACATCAAGTTCTACCTTCCAGCAATTTGCCATCCTTGAGCCCCGATTCAAATGCACTACTTTGCATTTTCTCAAATCAAATCATATATAGTGGCAGAGGGGTTATCAACACTGCATTACAGCTCTGTAGTCCTACGCTATATCTTTACTAAGACACTATCTGTGTGGAATTTATAGGGCCTATAAAAAGCATTCAGCCTCTTGGTAGTTTTCACAACATTGTATAATAGTGGGTTTAAGTTGGCGTTTTTCATACTGATCAACAGAGAAAGAATCTTTAATGTCAAAGTGAAAACAGTTCTCTGCGAAATGATGTAAATTAATGACAAATATAAAACACTGTGAATAAAAACAGAAATCCACTTTGGTTCAATGTTGTATGACAATAAAATTTGAAAACATCCAAGGGGGTGAATACATTTTATAGGTACTGTATATGCATTCCCTGTATCCCTGTGGGATTTTCCTGGGTGCTGCAGTTTCCTCATAGCAAAGACCTGCCAGTTAGACCAATGGATGACAGTGGTGTGCATGTGAATCTGATACGATCTTCACTTTTCTGTTGTTCCTGATCGACTGGGGTGTGGTAGTCGGATGATGAACCCTACAACTGGCTGGTGTTCTGTCCAGGTTAGGCCCTGGCTAAAGTGAACCCTAAATTGGAATTAGCATGCCTTTAAAATGAGTGAATGAAGAAAGGAGATTCCAGTTATGGTAAGGATCATTTTTAAAGAATAAATAAGAGAGCATGAAGAGTGGAGTTTCAGTACAACCGGTTCTCAAAATGCTTCAGTCAGCTTGGAGGCCTCCATTTTGTAATAGTCTATAACTGAACAATGCTGTATGCATTGATCTTGTTTTAATTACTAAAGCCACATGGATTATTTTGTCACTTAAAATGAGAGTTAAGAAAGAACAATCCATTAATCTTTATACCTGGAAGAATAGTGTTCACATCTGTTGTTTTTTTTTTTTTATAGTACGCCTTTCTTCCATCCCAAGCATTGCTTCTACAGCCACTCTTAAATATTTAAGCCAAGTCCTGTGCTGTGTAATGTCAATCAGCCATGAACGTTTCTATGAAACTAAAAGTTAAGCACTCCAACTGCACTCATTTTGCTTGTAATCAGTACCAGGAATTGTTCAGATTGCTAAAATACTAATATATATGATAATGTTTATGAAGTTAAGTCATGGATGTGTGAGATCGCCATAGTAAACATGAGAACAGACTTAATTTGGATTTAAAAAAATATATATATATTTCACAGCATGTTTCTTTTCAGAAATGTTTTGTAG